>NC_041400.2:92366699-92564290 GCF_900747795.2 Erpetoichthys calabaricus | reverse complement strand
ATAATGCTATAAAAACACAAATTTTATCATTGCTAGCCCAGTACTTTGTGAAACACAGTTCCTGCCTACCTTGCTGTCTCATGTGAGGCATACTGGAGACAGTCTCCTGCCTTGGCTGTCGTCCAACTTGCCTTTGACCACTCCAATCTCCTATGACTCCTTCTGTATTGCATCAATGAACATTTTTCTGCAATCTCCACTCACTTGCCCTATTCTGTGAGCCAAACAAAGCCCGAATCCTTATAAAGATCACTTGTTGCTACATACCTAGGCTAAAGGATTTAAGCGGAGGAGAAAGCCTAGTAAGTTCTACTCTTTAAGTGCTTATCTCTTTCTCACTTACGCACACACATTTTCGGCATGGTTTCTAAGGATGGCTCCACCCCTTTCGACAGCATCTCTTTCCCAGGTCCGTATGCCCACACCAGAATTTTATGCCAAAATGCCTGTTCTTGATTTTACCATTAACAGTCATTTATCTTTGATTTAGCATTTTTATAACTAGTTTTAAATACAACTACAGTCAGTTCAGATATTCAGTTAGGGCTCAGTAAATGTTTGTAGAACTAACCAAATTTGCACTAAACAGGATTATTAAAACATATTTTATTATATAAATTAAAATGCAAAAACAGTAGAGTAATGAACTTTAATTGAGCAATTTTATGGAAGTCACTACCTGTAACGATATCTTAATACATAATTCGCCTGCCTCCTCAACTCATGTCCGTCCGAAGCCGAATGCACAGGTGCCTTCTGCGTACGTCCGAAGCCGAATGCGTAGTCGCCTTCTGCGCAGCTGCCTGAAAAACCTTACGAGACCGACATCCAACCCCAACATCACGGCAGGCGGTGGATTTACAGCCGCAAAAATTCAAAGAGAAAGGTGACTTCGATTAAAGCTCTAGAGGCCTGAAAGGCAATTTCGACTACAGCTTGAGGCCTAATTACACATTCTAATTCAATTACGTATTCATTCAATACACCTATATCAGGTTTGTGGTGCTTATACTTATTACTATTCCATATTGTACTGGAACATTCATCATTCAATATTATACTATAGGCCTGGAAAATTCATCAACTAACAGTACAAGCCTGTACAGTAATGAGTAGAGCGGACTACAATCATTACAAAACAACTTCTTTGTTACTTATCATTTGTTCTTCATACACTGCTGACACAAACTCGTGCCCGTTTCATCTTACGTTATCGAAATGGTCTAGTTGTAGATAATGGACCAGAGTTTGCATATTCCACATTATCTCTCTTATTAATGAGCTTCATTTCTGCATGGTATGAACATATAATTTTGACAGATTCCATTTACTACTGGCATTAAAAAACATCTCCAGTTGTTTAATATGTAAATGTTATGTAATAAAGAAGGTTCGATTACGTTTACCTCAGCATAGTGGCACAGGTCATCACCCTCTGTATAGGCATCTTCCCGTTTGATTTCTCGAACAGCAGCTATCATATCAGCTTGTTGGTTATAAATCCTTTCAAGGGATATCAATGGGGCATGGGCATCTACCAGAATGTTGTCCGATATGAGGTTTTAGCTCCTCGGAAATAAGTTCTTTTAAATTGCGGTGTTTTAATTAACCTGACTTTAAATAATTATAAATTAAAAAGGTGTTATCCCCCCCAGCATGCAATATGACGGTTTACAAGATTACATAGGAAACAAGGATGAACTTAGCTTTGTTTAATATCGGCTTACGCTGCATAAATAATGGGGGAAACACACCGCAGTACTCAGTCCAAGGGTGGGGGCCTTGCGTATGGAGTTTGCAGTCATCGTCACAACGCAGGAAGGTTTTCTTGGACCAATTCGACGTAGTCTCAGTGTCCGGGCGTAGAGTTTCCCACATTCTATGACCATACTTTGAACTTTATGGTCTAACTCGCGTATTGCGGTTAATAAAAGCCATCCTAATTCACCGGCGGCTATTCGTTCCTTTTTACCCCTGCGTCCTAGCCCGAGTGCCAAAACCGCCTTTTAGACATTTGAAGGATTAACTTTTCCTTCTAGCTCAGGCCATGCACTTGGGGCCGTATATGTATTAAATAACTCAGCCACGGGCATCCATGACAGGGCGCGCGACCAAACCGGTATCCATGATACCTGACTGAGACCCTCCACGCCGACATAATTTGAAGCATATTTATTAAATATATTATACATTATAAATATATGGTTTATTAATATATCCACAATCCTGCCGACTATGCCAGAATGTTGTCCGATATGAGGTTTTAGCTCCTCGGAAATAAGCTCTTTTAAATTGCGGCGTTTTAATTAACCTGACTTTAAATAATTATAAATTAAAAAGGTGTTATCCCCCCCAGCATGCAATATGACGGTTTACAAGATTACATATTAAACAAAGCTAAGTTCATCCTCGTTTCCTATGTAATCTTGTAAACCGTCATATTGCATGCTGGGGGGATAACACCTTTTTAATTTATAATTATTTAAAGTCAGGTTAATTAAAACGCCGCAATTTAAAAGAACTTATTTCCGAGGAGCTAAAACCTCATATCGGACAACACCAGTCTAAACATCATGTCCAGAAAGAGATCAAAGGAGAATTCTCCACTCCTTTCAAGCACTCTGGTTGTGTACAAATTTCGGCTGCTGCTCACAGCTACTAACATGTAGTTATAATAGAAACTGGCTATCTAATGACCAAAAGCAAAAGGTGACAGTATGATTTAATCTGATGCCAAAGATGTGGTAGACAACTGAAAGAAAGGTAGCTGGACGTCACATACACACACAGCACACAGCCACTCCAGTTTTTTTTTTTTAAAGCTGTCAATGCTGGCCGCCCTCATGTGGCTTACCTGTCTGCTGTCACTGCTCCATATGGTCCTTTTTTCTGCTTACATGATTGCTGTATGTGGATAGAAAAGACATTTGCATGTGCACTTGTGTTAAATCTGGTCATTGTCCGCTTTTGTCCACATGCAAATATGGTTTGAGTGATCCAATTACAGTAATCTCAATTGTGTTTATAGGTTTTTAGGTTGGTCAAGTGCAGTCTTATTTCGATTAGAACACCAAAAGCTCATGTCAATGCCATTAATGGAATTTTAGATGCACTACCATCACTTGCAGGCTTTTTTTTATATATATATAAATGTGGATGCTAAATAGCAATACAGAATATGATATTTGTCAAAAAATATGCACAGTAGCTAACTGCATAGATAGATAGATAGATAGATAGATAGATAGATAGATAGATAGATAGATAGATAGATAGATAGATAGATAGATAGATAGATAGATAGATAGATAGATAGATAGATAGATAGATAGATAGATACTTTATTATTCATGTATTTTACACAAAGTGAACTGCTTGACTAAAGGGATGTTAGTACTGATACAGAAACGGCCATGTTTGGGAATTATGCTTATGTGCTATAGTGTAATACAGCAGTGCTAAACTGAGCAAAATTATGCTTTTAGTTCAGTTTGAATACACAGTTTTCAAAAATAGTATCAACGATATAAACTGACTGAATTTTAAATTTTATTTAAATCATACACCTACAGAATATGCTAAACATCATCTTATACTTCTAGTTCAAGATACAATAACTAAAAAAACCAGCTAAATAACAATGCTTCCTTATTAGTGGTGTAAGGTAATAAATTACATTTTCTCTCCTTGCTGTACTTGAGTAGATAATGTACTGAGTAGTAATTTTGAAAGTATTTTTAAATGCAAATAATTTTAAAAGCATATTTAATAACAATTACACAAATAATTGATTGGCTTTGTTCAAAATATGAAAGTTCATAGTAGCCAATTAAAATAAAACAGCAGGCAAAAAGTTTGGGGTTGTAGGTCATAATCTTGGAGTACAAAGTATTTTAGGAAATGACGCAAACGCCATTGAATTTGCTCCGACTCAGGCTCAGTAAGCCGAAACATCTCATTATATCTTGGTGTGAACAGTCCAGTGTATTGGCCAAGAACTGAGTATTCACTGTAAAAATTCTTGCCTTATATCTAGGTATATATATATATATATATATATATAAATATATATATATATATGTATGTGAATTTCCCCTTGGGATTAATAAAGTATCTATCTATCTATCTATCTATCTATCTATCTATCTATCTATCTATCTATCTATCTATCTATCTATCTATCTATCTATCTATCTATCTATCTATCTATCTATCTAGACTGTAGTGTGCCACTACTGTGGTAGTTCAGAAAAAGACACAGTGGAAAGTACTTGGTTGTTGTCATAGCAGCACTCTTTATATAATCCCTCCAGCCACAACACAGTCCCAAGCACAGTACAGTACACCAAGCACCTTCTTCTCTCACCACCACTCCCCCTCAGCAAGCTTTGTCTTCTTCCTCCCGACGCTGGCTGCTGAGTGGTGGTCGCTGGCTCCTTTTATTGGGTACCCAGAAGTGCTCCAGGTGCTTGATTGCCGACATCCGGCTGCACTTCCAGGTGAGGTGAAACCAGTGCCCAAAAGGAGCCAGTAGCTCCTGTTGCAGCACCCCCTGGGGCATTTGCGGAACCCAACAGGGCTGCACAGAACTCCAACCCCCATATTACCTGCATACATGAACTCTTCCTCCAATTTACAAAACCCCATTGGAGTAAGATGATTTTTAAACTGGAAGGGTGTTTAAAATACTATAGCACAAATTTTAAAAATCATCATTAATAGTTTTGAAAAAATATTACAGTAAAAATCTGATAACCACTTATTGTTCAAAAGTCACACCCAGTTGTACAAAGAATTACCTAGGATAGTAGGTAGCATAATTTTAAAAAGATGTTCCCCAGAGCATAATACATACAGTGCCTTAATGAAGTATTTAAACCCCTACACTTTTTCATTTTGTTAGGTTGCAGCCTTGTGCTAAAAATCATTAATTTTTTCCCCTTAAACACTAAATACCGCAGAACGATAAAGTGAAAACAGGATTTTAGGAGTTTTTACAAATGTCCTAAAAATGAAAAACTGTAATATCACATTGACACAAGAATTCAGAACCTTTGCTATGACACTTGAAATCTGGATAAAGTCTATCACTTTCTCTTGATCATTGATGAGATGTTTCTGTATCTTGTCTGAAGTCCACCTGTGCTCATTCCATTGATTTCATATGATTAGGAAAGACATGCCCTTCTATAGAAGTTTCCACAGTTGACAATATGTATCTGAGCAAAAAACAAACAATCAGGGCAAAGGAATTACTTGCAGAGCTTAAAGACAGAATTGTGTTGAGGCACATATTTGAGGTAGGCTACATAACTTTCTGCAGCATTGAAGGCTCCCAAGAGCACAGCAGCCTTTATAATTCTTAAATATAATAAGTTTGAAACAACCACAACTCTTCCAAGAGTTTTCCACCCAGGCAAACTGAGCAATCAGGGGAGAAGGGTGTTGGTTTTTGATATAACCTGCAGTGTGAATTGTTGGACCTCATATACACAGATGTGTGCCTTTCTAAACAATGTCCGATCAATTCAGTTTGCTACAGGTGAACTCCAATCAAGTTCTAGACACATCTGAAGGATAATTAAAGCAAACAAGAGGCACCTACTCCAGTGTAATGCAGAAAAATGTCTAAATACTTAAATGAATGAGAGATTTAAGTTTTGGATTTTCAAAAAATTTGCAGACTGTTCAGAAAACATGTTTTTCCCTTGTCATTCTATGTTATTGAGTGTAGACTGATTGGCAAAAATGCCAAATTTATCTATTTAAAACTAAATTTACAACACAAAGTGTGCAGAAAGTGAAGTGGTCAGAATATTTTCGCTGTGTATGTATAAGATATACTGTATATCATCAAAATGCATTTTGAACTGTGATGTGCTGGTGCCCGGTCTGGGGATTGTAAAGGGCAATAAATTAATTTAATAGCAACAATTTCTAAACAAGTTTTATGAACCATTAAATAAACAATTAAGGTTTTAGCCTTTTTGGCCAATACAAGTCTGGGAAAGTTGTTGAAGTGATTAACACTCTCGACAATGGCCACCATAACAAAAAACATACATTTGGAAATTAATGTTGATGATTATTACAAAGATAACTTATGGGGAAAAAGGCAGACCATTATGATATATTTTCCTTTTAATCTTTCACAGATGAAAAAATATACCTTAAAGTACAACATGAATGATGAAATATAGTATGTAATTTATGACCAAGAAATTCACAAAAATAATATTTATGGTGTAGTTCATACTGTCCATTTTTGTGAACCCACTTTTAACACTGCAGAATAACATGGACCTAAAATATATCCCTAACAGCACTGGGGATAAGAATTAGTAATTAGCATTGAATATGACACTAATTCGTCATAAGCCATACTCACTCACACATCTACACTTGGCCAAAGAAGTGTGACAAATTAAGCTAACACATCACTAGAAGCACCTGAGCGATACACATGAGAACAAAATGTGCAAACTCAACATAAACAGCTAAACTGAGTCAAACCTGTTTCCTCAGATGTACTGCACCTTATGATGCATGGTCAGTTAAATATATAAAAAAAATGTATATACAGTATACACACACACAAAGTATATTTAATAAAAAAAAATTAAAGTAGGGCATTAACTACTGTGTAATTTCAGACAAAGATGTAAAGTCACAGGTTGCTCACTAAATATCAAGCCTGTGTTTTTGAAACAGTATATTAACTCTGAGTGATGGTATTTGGTACAGAGTAATTCTTATAGATAGGGTGACTTTAGGTACTATATGTGTGCTCACAATACAAGTAATCTTTTAATTATCCTTTATTGGCAATTAGGACTCCCTCTGAAGAATTAGCACTGTTGTGTACTGCAAATGCAAATTTTTCAGTTTAATAATTTATTACAGCAAAATGCTTTACTGCTTGAAACTCTAAAACACAAGTGAATGAAAAAATATTTATTCTCCCCTTGGCACAGGTTGCCTCAGATTAGTGCTCTGAAGCAGCAGCTTACATCTTGACATTTTCACCTTTAAGTAAAATGGCATGCTTCCTGCCCAGTTGAATAAACTAAAAATAGCTAGATGTACATTTTAGCACATGAAATATTATACTGTAAGTTCAAGAGTGAACAACATTATTTAGCTTAAATAATTGTAAGTTAACAGTCCTCTCACTGTCTAAACACCTGCTCCCAAGCTATTGTATTCTTGGAACTCTTCGAAGCTACCTCCACAGTCCCTGATTTCTGTCAAAACCTATTTTCTGCTCTCTTTCCATTTTGCCTTCCATGCTGTGTTATTGCCTCTCATCTCTCTCCTTCCTTACTCTCCAAATTCTTAGAAAATGCTGTAAAGTGGTATAAAGTAATGCATTACATGTATTCTAATTACAACACTTAGGCAGATTTAAAGATTTAAATGCTTCAAAATATCTCTGCATTTTTTTTATATGTAAACCTTTTCTGTGAGGAAAAATGCTGAGACTTTGCAACATTGCAACCCTTAGTCTGGTCATTTAGCACCCTGCTGCTGCTGATCTTACTTTTGCTATGACATTTGTTTTATGTTATGGCTATGATGTTTTGGTTTCTGTCCTTTCTTGCTTTAGAAGCTTGCCCATTCTAAAGATTTCCTCCCTTATAAATGTGTGTTCTGAAGCACAAGTCTGCATCTCTGCAGCTTTTAAATTAATTAGGATAGGTCAGTGATGATTACTTCCAAAAATCTTGTCTTGCTCATACAATAAAGGCTTACACAGATTTCAATTCACCTAAACTAAGTTAAAGAAATCAAAGAATAATCACACTAGTAATATTTCTGCAAATGACGCTATCACTAAATAAATAACATACACGTTATAAGTAATTCATTGTACTAACATACAAATACTGACAAAACATTTCAATATTTACAGATGTAAACAAAGAAATGATACTCAGTAGCAGTAAATGTTTTACCCAGTTTTTAATACCAGCTGAATTTAAGATTCTTTAATTTTCCAGGTTTGGTGCAAAAATGGTCCAGAGGATATAGACAATACAGCACTTCACTGTCTCAGCTACAGTCAGGTCCTTAAGTATTTGGAAAGTGACACAATTTTCATAATTTCAGCTCTGTACACCACCATAATTGATTTGAAACAAAGCACTCAAGATGTGATTGAAGTTTGGACTTTCAGTTTTAAATCAAGGGTTTTGACAAAAATATTGCATGAACTGTTTAGAAAAGGTCCCCCTGTTTTCAGGGGCTCAAAAGTGTTTGGACAAACTAACATAACTATAAATATAACAATCATGTTCAATGTTTGGTTGAAAATCCTTTACAGTCAATGACTGCCAGAAGTCTGGAACCCATGACCATCTGCAAGTGCTGGTTTTCCACCTTACTGATGCTTTGCCAGGCCTTTACTGCAGCTGTCTTCAGTTAGTGCTTGTTTGTTGGACTTTCTCCCATCAGTTTTGTCTTCAGTAAGCAAAATGCATGTTTAGTTGGGTTGAGGTCAGTTGATTGACTTGGCCATTGAAGAATATTCCAATTCTTTGCCTTAAAAATCACTTGGTTTCCTGTCACAATGTTTTAGCTCATTGTCCATCTGTATTGTGAGGCATTGTCCTATATGTTTTGCAGCATTGGCTGAATCTGAGCAGGTACTATAGCCTTATACACTTCAAAATTAATCCTGCTACTTCTGTCAGCGGTCAAATCATCAATAACACTAGTGACTGACTTCCATTCGCAGCCATGCATGACCATACCATTAAACTGCCTCCACCATTTTTCAAAGATGTGGTATTCACCAGATCATGACCCATATCTTCTCTGTTCCATACTCTTCTCGTTCCAACATTCTGGTATATATTGATCTTGGTTTCCTTTGTCCAAAGAACATCATTTTAGAACTGTACAGGCTTTTAAAAAATGTTTTCTGGCAAAATCTAATCTGTCCTTTCAATGTGTGATGTTTACCATTGGTTTACACCTTGTGGAAAACAGTGTCTTTACTTTCATGATGTCCTCTCTTGATTGTAGATTTTGGAAGTGATAGGTCTACTGGCTAAATGTTGTGAAGGGATTCTTTTTCACCAAGGACAGAATTCTGCAATAATCCAGCACAGTTGTCTTTTATGTTTTTTCAGACTTTCTAGTGTTGCTGAACTCACTGGTGTGTTCCTTCTCTACACTGTACCAAATAGTTGATTTGACCTCTTTGTGTGTATCTGCTATCTCTCTAAAGGGTTTGTTTTGTTTTCTCAGCCTAATGATGGATTGTTTTTACTTGCATGGACAGCTCTTTGAATCTAATATTGAGAGTTCACAGTAACAGCTTCCACATGCAAATTCCACACTAGAAATCAATTCCAGACTTTGAAATAATGAGAGAACTACTCCCTATGGAGCTATGGAACAGCTTGTCCGTCAAATATTCAAATACTTTTGAGCCCCTGGGAATGGGGGAAATTTGGGGGGGGGCATGGACTATGCAGAAATATGGCTGTCACTCCTAAACAGCTGATACAATATTTTTGGTAAACCCTTAAAATTAAAGCTGAAAGTCTACACTTCAATCACAAAAACGATCAAAAAAATTATCGTTTATTTGAGTACAAAGCCAAAATTTTGAACATTGTGTCACTGTCCAAATACTTATGGACCTGACTGTATACCCTATTACAAATCCTTCTACACGACTCGCTCCAAAGGGAGGTAATCCTGGACAGGAGCAAATGGCAAAAAAACTGCACAAACAACCCCTTTTTGGGTTCAAGTCTTCTAAACCTCTTCCTACTCTTTTGCACACATTGATCTCCTCCTCCTGATATGTTTTCAGACTACAGCTCTGGGGGTCTGCTAGGCATACTTTTGTGAACTGTTCTTTTAGCTGCCATTGACCATTCATATGTGTAAATAATTCGCTTTTCTGCCTTGCCATTATAACAGACTGCTTTGAAGGGCAAGTTAGCACTGAGAGTGTCACGGGGTTGTACAGGGAGAGGATGTGGGCAGTAGGAGTAATGATTGGGCGAGTGGTGTGGAGGGAAGCGATCAAGGCAGAAAACCTTTTTAATATAATAGAGATAAAGTGTGCTTTTCTTAGAGAACGCTCATATCATATCATAATAGATTGAATAGCTCTCTCTGTTCACATCATTAAAACAGTTTAAAATTTAGGGAATAACCATCACAAGTAAATATAAAGATTTTTTTCCAATGCAGTTTTTGAATTACCATGGATAAAATCAAAGATGTTAACAGATGGTCCACCCTTCATTTCACCTTAGCAGGGAGATTTAACACTGTCAAAATGTAATAAATATGGAGCTTAAGGAGGATGTTCAGAGTATTCCTATATACATAAACAAGTCATTCTTTTAAGAAATTAGACTAAATTCTAGAAACATTCATTTAGAATTAAAAATTGGCACATATTCAAATGACACTTCTACAAAGATCTGAAACAGGTGGAATGTAACTACCTAATGTTAATTTTTTTTTCCACCAGAACAGCAAATACACACACAGTGAAATCTTGGAAATCAGCAGAAACTCAAATTCATACTGGCCTAGCTTGTAATGGGAAACAAATCCTGTTCTAAATCTTCCTTGTATGCCCTGCTTTGTGCTCCAGTCAATACTAATTATCATCAGTACACCAGTAATCCAGTGTCCACCAATTACTTAATATTAAACCTCTTTAGGGCACATTTCAAGATAAAGAAGCTTTAAACTGCTGCTCCCATACACAATAATTACCTGTTTCAACCCTCTTTAGACTTTCTCAGTATTTAACTCATAGAAACCACTAGTGATTAAGACGTTTACACATCCAACCTCCCAGCTACACACTTTTCCTATATGCAAATTAAAAATTGTTAAAATAATCTTTCCTAACTTTCCACATCTCACACCAATATCAATCCCGGGAGACATATTAACCATCTTGACAGTAGCTCAGCAATATATAGTAACATTACTATGAATCTACCTCTCAAAGATCCTTGGGAATGGTAGAATAGGGATGCAATCGGCATCTCAGAAAAGGAGCGTAACTCTGCCAGAAACAGAATACAGTCCAGTTCCATCTATGCCCATCCATCCATCCATCTATCCATTATCCAACCCGCTATATCCTAACACAGGGTCACATGGGTCTGCTGGATCCAAACCCAGCCAACACAGGGCGCAAGGCAGGAACAAATCCCCGGGCAGGGCGCCAGCCCACCGCAGGGCACACACACACACACACACACACACAAGGGACAAATTAGGATCGCCAATGCACCTAATCTGCATGTCTTTGGACTGTGGGAGTAAACCGGTGCACCCGGAGGAAACCCACGCAGACACAGGGAGAATATGCAAACTCCACGCAGGGAGGACCCAGGAAGCGAACCCAGGTCTCCTTACTGCAAGGCAGCAGCGCTACCACTGCACCCATCTACACCCAGAATTTCATAATTTAGCTAAAAGTCATTCAACGATCACATTTCTCTCCCTTAAAACTGTACAAAACGTACCCAGGGTAAAACATAGCCTGAAGGCACTGCCATCTAGCTCTAGCATCACTTGGTCACATGTTTTGGAATTGCACTAAATTAACATCATTTTGAACCAAAATCTTTACATACAGTACTTTTCAAGGAGTCTGTGTTATAATCACTCCAAATCCATTAACAGCAATATTTGGTGTACACCCTGATAGAATTAAAGAGCATTGGGAGGAATTGATTGTAATACCCTACAACCCTGTACTAGCAAGTAGACTTGCCTTGTTTAACTTGAAGAGTCCCAACCCACCTTCTATAACTCAGTGAGTAAGCAGTATTCTATATTATCTAAAGTTAGAAAAAAATCTAATTCTGTCTTAGAGGATATGTCCAGAGCTATTTTAAAATAAGGCAAGAATTCATTAATATTATATTAGAATAAACAATGTAGCCTGTGTCCGGGACACCTCCATGCTTGGAGGACTGGAGGAGTAAGCGTGGACTGAGCATTACCTCCCTTGGGACACTAGATGGAAACTCCCTGGGTTGTAGTGGTGCCTCGGACTTCCACAGGGCTTTAAGGGAGTTGGAGTTCGATACAACCCTGTTGAGATCTGCAGGCGTTGCCAGGGGATGCTGCAGCAAGAGTTGCTGAGTCCTTATGGGCAGTTCTTCCACCACACATGAAAGTGCTGCCAGAATTGTGTAATCAAATACCTGGAGCACTTCCAGGTGAACTATATAAGGGACCAGCAGACACCACTCTGGGAGCCAGAGTCGGGAGGAGAAGGACTAAGCTTGCCAGAGGGGAGTAGAGGAGAAAGGAAAAGAAGAAAATTGTGTGTGTTTCAGTGCTTATTGGGACTGTGTTGTGGCTGTGGGAAATGGGGAAGGTGTTTCCCACATGATGAAGAATATATAAAAAACATTTGTTTTACAAGTGTGCCTCCCGTGTCTGTCTGTGTCGGGTCAGGTGTTGATACAGCACCTTCTTGTTACACCATACTAGGTCTATGATTGACAGCCTAATGTTATTAACTCTTTCATCATCTTTTAAGAGAGGGGTTATGTTTCTTTTTTTTTGTCCGAGTCTTAGTTTTCTCTCTTCTCTTTCTTGAATTTATGTTTTTTGACATTTGTTACCGTTTGTAACACATAAGTGTCTGCTTAATTTCAATAGAATGTCAGTTTCTCATAGTTACTTAGATTATGATATACTTTTTTATCCCATGTAACATAACATGACATAGAAATTACTTAGCTATACTTTTAAAACAGTGTTAAGTTAGATAGGAAATAGTCTCACTGCTAGCATGGACTGTTAGATTAGTTTACAAATAGAGCATTGGCATACACTTTTCTGACCATTGTACACATAATTACTGTATTACCAAACTTAGAGAAAATAATATAAGACTTTAACAGAACCTTCATTAAACAAGAATTTTTCTTTGTATAACAGAAAATCAATTTTTCTGTTTTTGTGTGAACTTTTTTGTTGTGAATTTTATTAAAACTTTTAAAACAAAGACTGTGGAATTATTTGAACACTCGTCACACTATTGCCTGAACTGTTCTATGAAGTAAATTAAAAGCTGCTGAATTTTGGTAATTTTGGACAAATGTAGCTACAACCTTTGTCAGAAAATTGCAATGGGAGGACTTTTAACTGGAAACTACCATCAAAAGACTTGTACACAGGAATTTGTCAATAAAAGAAAAAGAACTGTACTGTAAAGGTACAGTGCTCTTTATTTATGCATGATCAGAACTGAAAGTAAAAGACGTTGTATACGAATTTAAAGAGACTGTGATAAAGTATAAAAGGCATTGCAGATCAATTCTTTCTGTAATTGGCTTAGGATAAAGAAGTGACTTGCCTTTGCCAAATAAACATAGCAATTGTGACATCGCTACTATTGAGAAGCTGTTGCCCAGAAACGCTGTTCAGTTACATGCACAGTTTTAAAGATATCCAAACAGAGCCAGAATGAAGTTACAGGAAGTGATCTGTGTACAGACTCAAAAGATTATCAATTAAATATTCTTAACATATTAAGGAATGGCATGATCAGCTTTCTGATCTTATGACTAAAACTGAAAGCCTTAAAGTTGTTTCTGTGAAATTTTCCACGACAACGAAGCTGTTTGAGGAAGACTTTCATGATATACACGGTGAACTTGAATTGCTGAATGAAAGGATGTTATCCTTATTGATTAACGACAGCATAAAGAAAAAAAGTCAGTCGTTGACATCCAAATCAAAGAGTTTATATGAATTTTGTGTGAGAATAATGGCTTTATGAAACAAGCAAAATTCAGACAACCCCTGTCATGAATTCAAGTTCAGTTAATGAACAGTTAGTGAATCAGTTTCACAAATTACAACTGCAAGATCAACATCACATAGAAACCAGTATCCTTCACACTTAAAATGCATATTTGAAAAAACAGAATGCTCTCTGCCATCACAGCCAACTGTTGTGCTACCTACACCATTGCCATCAGACATTCTTAAAATGAAAGAGCCCAATGCTACAAAGGATTTGGGAATTTGAGTTGTTTAAAGCACAAATACAAGGACAACAAATGACTAACATAGGTGCTGACACTCAGAGTGACAGAAAAGATTTGTGTCTGTTAATGCAGACTTAAAATGGAGTCAGAATGTAATTGCTGAAGCTGCGAAAATGTTATCAAAGATCCCATATCAGATAAGAATTAAATGGAGAGATACAGCCTACAACATTAAAAAAAAAAAGACAAACATGAATTTCTGATTTGGTTGATTTCTTATATCGAGAGGCAAATATTATTCTAGATTACTTGCATCCTTTACATACATAGAGAAAAAACACTGACAAGGGAAAGTTTCTCCTGAAGAGTGACATTATAGGAAACACTTTTGCTACTTGTATTACCAACACTGCTGAAAAGGGGATTCAAGACACCTTAGTCAAAAGGTCTGCCACAGCTGTTTGTGCATTTAAAAAACCTTGTGCATTTTCTGGCACACTGTAGTAAAATCAAAAAATTGCCACAAAGACAGAATTTACTTTTTGAAATCTAAAGGTTTATGCTTTCAATGTCTCAAACAGAAGCAACTTGGTAAAAAGTGTAAAGAAAAAAATGAAATATCAGATATGTTTTCTGAAGCACCCAGCCATCCTACATATCAAAAAACAGAATGAAGGGACAACCACTAATGTTACATCCACTAAAGCTACATCCAACCAATGAGGAAACTGAGAAGGGAATCTGTACTTACTGTGGTCAGAGAAGAATGTGTACTATATGTGGTTCCTGTTAAGGTAAAATCTAAGAAGAGCAAAAGGTATGTAGAAACATGTGCCTTCAAAGACCCTGGTAGTCCAGTAACAATTAGTACTGAACGTCTTCAGAGAAAGTTAAACCTTTATGGAAGAAAAACTTAAGTATTCCTCAAAACTATGATTAATTGTGATACTGTTTCAAGAATGCTAACTAAGACTTGCAAATCTGATAAAAATAGTACTCTGTGAACTCAATGACAACGCATATATTGATTTGTCAGAAGTCTATAAGCAGGTCATTAATCCAGTGGACAGAGAAAATATTCCATGATGGAAAGACATTGAGAAGTAGACATACCTTGAGGTATTTCTGCGTTTTATAGATTCTGAAGTTGACCCTTTAATAGGTAGTAACAATCCCAAAGTCTTCAAGCTGTGGCAAATCATACCTAGCAGAGGAGATGTACCTCATGTGGTAAAGACTGCATTTGGATGGATGTTCGGTGGGCCATACAAGGAAATAAATGACATTGAAAAAAGTGGTAAACAGCCTAAACATTCAGCCAATCATGTGTCAATAACAGAAATAGATGAACTGTTGCGCCAACAGTACAATTCAGATTTTCCAGCACACAGCTGTGAAGAGAAAGAAGAAATGTCACATGAAGTTAATTCGCATAGTCTCAGAATCCTGAAGACTGATAGGTGGCTATTACTGCTTAAATTTGCCTATAAAGGATGAAAGACTTACAATGCCAAATATTCACTGTGTTGCAGAGCAGTGTTCTATTCGACTCAAAAGACAACTAAACAAAAATTCAGGTTTCCACAAAAACTACAAAGCTTTCATGAGGGACATTATAGAGAATGGTTATGCTGACAAGGTACCCAAAGAAAGCCTGAATTGTAACGAATTCCAGGTCATGGTGTGTGCCATCCAAAGATAAAAGAAGTTTAGAGTGGTTTTTGATTGTACAGCCACCTACCAAGGGACTTCTCTCAATGAACAACTACTGAAAGGCCCAGACTTAACACACTCATTGGTGTCCTAAAAAGATTTAGAGAGGAAACCAGTGGCATTAATGGCAGAAATCAAATTAATGTTGTACCAAGTTAAAGCTCCAGATACGAAAGACACCGATCTTCACTTTTTGTGGTAACCTGAAGGTATTTTAAGAAAAGACGTAAAAGAATTTAAAATGACAGTACATCTTTTTGGTACTACTTCTTCACCCAGTTGTGCTTCTTATGCTTGGCGTAGAAGAGCTGAAGATGCAAGAGAAACAGTTCGTGAGGAAGCAGTTAACACTGTGCTCAATAATTTCAATTTAGATGACTGCTTAAAGTCAGTTGCAACAGAAGAATAAGAAATACAATTGGCAAAAAATCTCCAAGCTCTATGCTTCAGAGGGGGATTTCACCTAACCAAGTGAGTGAGTCACAGCAGAACAGTTTATTGTCTATTCTTGAAGACAGAACTCTTGAACATAAGGATTTAGACTTGAGCCATAGTTTGCTCCCAACAGAATGTGCCCTGGCCTTCCGGTGGTGCATGAAACCGACAGTTTCAAATTTCAGATAAAGTTACAAGATGAGCCTGCTACAAGGCTTGGTATTCTATCTGTTGTCAGTTCTGTGTATGACTCCCTTGGATTTTTAGCACAAGCTATACTTCCAGCAAAGCTTATCTTAAGAGACTTGTGCAAAGAAATGTGGATGTGATGAAGACGTGGAAGTCAAGCAAATTAATTAATGGAAAATGGACTGATGACTTACAGTTACTAGCAAACTACAATTTGAGTAGATGCATCAAACCTGTATGGTTTGGAACCATATAGTCAGTGCAAATGCACAATTTTCAAGATGCCAGCGAAGGTGGATATGGCACCTTCATGTATCTTCTTTTGACTAATGAAGGCAAAAAACGCTGTTCACTACTAATTGGGAAATGAAGAGCGGCACCATTTAAGCATGTCACATTTCCAAGAATGGAGCTAACAGAAGCCACTGTTGCAGTCAAAATTGAAAAGATACTAAAAAGTGAACATTTTGGAGTGATAGAACCACAGTGCTAAAATGCATTTCAAATGAAAACATTCGATTCAAGACTTTTGTTGCCAACTGAATCACAGTAATCTGAGATCATTCACAACCTTCACAATGGAAGTATGTCACATCTACCCTAAATCCAGCTGATCAAGCATCAAGAGGGCAAAGCACAAAAATCTTTCTCAAAAGCACAACATGGTCACAAGACCCATATTTCTTGTTGAGGGCAGAACATAAGTGGCCAAAAAAGACCAGATGAAATTAATTAATTTTCTGAAGATGATCCAGAAATTAAAATCTGTGCCGTTAACATGACAAGTGCAGAAAAGACAACTGAACCTATAAATAAACTCATCACCTACTTCTCAGAATGGCTATGCTTAAAGAAAGCAGCGGCATAGTTTCTCAAGTTTAAACAACTACTGCTGCACTTAGGATGAAAGAAAGACATTTCAATTTGAAGTCAATCTGAAGCTCACCCAGAAAAATAAAATGCTCATTGCAGAACATATAAAAAAAGTACAAACAATAAAACCAAGCCCTGTTTCTTCAGAAGATTTGGCTAAAGGTGAAGCAGAACTTGTCCACCTCAGTCAGCTACAAGAATAAACAGAACAAATAATGACTTTAAAGAAACATGCCAGTGTAAAAAAAAACAGTCAAATAATTATAAATGGTAGAATATGGATAGTCAGAGGCAGACTCAACAAAGCTACTATGTCAGAAAAAGCTCAACATCCTGCAATTCATCACAAACATTCCCATATTGTTTCTCTTACATTGCAACACATTCACAAAGAAATCGGATATTGTGGGCACAATTAAATGCTTACACAGTTGCCACAGAAATGTTGGATACCTCAAGATAATTCAATTATCAGGAAAATCCTTTCAAAATGAATATGCAGTAATGGAGCAAACTTTATAGAAGCACAAAGCTATGAGAAGCAGTTATTCTTAAACAGGAAAAAAATGCAATGCTATGATGAAGAAAGAAATCAAATGGATTTTCAATCCACCATCAGCCTCTCATCAAGGTGGTGTATGAGAAAGAAATCAGAAGCATAAGAAAGATTCTCAAATTGATACTCAACCAAATAACTTGATGAAGTTCCCAACAGTAATGTGTGAAGCAGACTCAATCATCAACAACAAACCCCTCACAAAGGTATCAGATGACCCAAATGACCTGGAAGCACTGATGCCCAATAACAGTTACTGAAGATACAGCCCAACATACCTCCTGGACTCTTTTCTAAGAATTACCAGTATACACAAAAACACTGGAAAAAGTACAATACATTGTGATTTGTTCTGGAAAATATGGTCTAAAGAGTATTTGCCTTTACTTCAAGAACATCAATATTGAACCAGGAGATGATGCTGCATTCTGCAACTCATGAGCAATGGGTGGAGTAATTTAGACAATGCCGGATGCTAAAGGTGTTGTCAGAAGAGTTTGTGTGCAGACCAAAACCAGCACACTGGACTGACCTGTGCATAAACTGTGCCTGCTACAAGGAAAACTTAACTGAAATAAGAAATATTAAATGCTTGTTTGCAGTTAAATTGCTATTATTTGTAAATATTTACAGTACAAGAACAGGTTGTGGCTTTTTGAAGTGAAATATAGCAGTTGCCTCTGTTCCTGCATAAACAATTAGGAGATGGAAATGTAAGAGCCAGTCTTAGAAAGTTAATGTTAAGTCCATTGTCTTTTTGAACAAAGATCCTGGATGGCGGACAATTTTCTTGATCTCAATCAAAAAAAACACCTAAGTGCTGATAGCTGGTCTCCCTTCTTAAAGCTCAAATTGGTTTCGAACATCTTGACTCTTACGCAAACCTCAAGTCTGTAATCTTGGTGTCATTTTTGACAGTAACCTCTCTTTTGAGAAACAGATTAACTCTGTAGTAAAGAGTTGCTTTTTCCAGATTTGTCTTTTAGCCAAGTTCAAACCTTTTTTTTTATCACCTAGTTATCTTGAGAAAGCTACTCATGCTTTTATCTTTTCTCAGCTTGATTACTGTAACTCATTGTATTCTGGGATCAGCTAATGACACACAAGTTGCAGTTGGTTCAGAATGCTGCTGCCTGTTTTGTGGTTGGGGTAAGAAAATTTCATTCTGTTTCTCAAATATAAGCTTCTTTACACTGACTGCCTGTTAGTTTCAGAATTGACTTTAAACTTTTGTTGCTAGTTTTTAAATCATTATATGGGTATGCTCCTGGCCTGTTTATCTGAATTGTGTGTTTTACACCAGTGTGACGATACAGGTTCTGCTCCATGCTCCCATCGGCTGTTAGGGAGCCCTTGAACCCAACACCATCGGTAATGTCACCGATGAGCTAGACAGTGAGGCAATAACACTTGAGCAAGGGGATGATGAATAATTGTGCAAAAGTGCTTTTATTTAAACAACAAATCGAAAGTGCAACAGTGCAGTGTTCATAGTTCAATAAATAAATAAATAATCCATTAAAGAAACGTTGCGGAGGTTAAATTCAATAAACAGAACAATCCTTTAAAACAAGGCTAAAACAAAACAATGCTGAAGGCAGTCTCCTTAAAATCAATCTAGAGCCCGGTGTCTTTTACCTGGCAGCTCTCCTGCTTCTCCCATCTGGGCCACGCAACAGGAGAGTCGCCCTTTCTGCAGCTGGCCTTCTCTCCACATAACTGATCTGGATGCTCCCCGATCCCTGGCTTCGGTTCCGCTCTCCCGATCGAGACTTGGCTTTAACCCAAGGTCCAGGACGCTCACATTAGGACTCCTACATCCAAGCCTCCCGACTACCGCTGCCTTCTTGGCCTTACGCGGCCAGTCGCCCTTCGCTGGTCACCCCCACTAATAATAATAATAATAATAATACATTTTATTTATATAGCGCCTTTCCCATACTCAAGGCACTTACAGAATATAATAAAGAACGGCAGAATATACAGTATATAGCATTGTACAAACCAGATAAATAAATAAAGAAGATTAAGACAGTAAATTCTGAAAAAAAAACAGACAACATAATTGATGGTCTCACACACACATACAGGTTACGTTGGCATCTTGACAGAGAAGTAAACTGAGAGAAAGGTAATAAAGTCAAGTAGAGCTAAAAGCCTTCCTGAACAGATGAGTTTTGAGTTGTTTTTTAAAAGAATTCATGGAGTCAGCTGACCTGATTAATTTTGGTAGGTCATTCCAGAGTCTGGGCGCTATACAGCTGAAGGCACTGTCACCCATAGAGTGTAGATTAGTGAGGGGCACAACAAGATTACCGGAATCAGAGGACCTTAGTGGGCGGGCAGGCACATAGTGATGGAGGAGGTCACTGATGTAGTTTGGTGCAAGGTTATTTAAAGCTTTGTAGGTTATTAGTAGGATTTTATATTCGATTCTGTAGGACACAGGGAGCCAGTGAAGACGGAGCAGGATGGGTGTGATGTGCTCGCTGCTGCTGGTTCGAGTAAGGACTCTTGCAGCTGAGTTTTGAATAAGCTGGAGCTGTGATATAAGATTAGAAGGGGCACCTGCCAGTAATTACAATAATCGATGCGGGATGTGATAAAAGCATGGACAAGTTTCTCAGCATTAGAGAAGGAGAGGAAGGAGCGAACACGGGATATGTTACGGAGATGAAAGTAAGAAAGTTTCTTAATGTGATTTATGTGGGTGGAATAAGTGAGGGAGGAATCAAAAATGACACCAAGATTTTTTACAGTAGAGGCAGGTCTGATGAGATCACTGCCAAGATGGACTGGGAAGGAGCTCATTTTATTAAGTTGCATTTTAGTCCCAATTTACAGGAGTTCAGTTTTATTGCAATTTAATTTTAAAGAGTTCTGCTCCATCCAGGTTTTAATTTCACTAAGGCAGGTTGTGAGCTGAGAAAGCTCTGATGAAGTTTCGCTTTAACATTGAAGTAGAGCTGAGTATCATCTGCATAAAAATGATAACCCAATCCATAACTACGGATGATATGGCCAAGGGGAAGCATGTAAATACAGAAAAGCAGAGGACCAAGGACAGAGCCCTGAGGGACTCCTTGTGTGACTGGCACGGAGTTGGATCTGCTGTTGCCAAGACTAACAAACTCTTGCCTATCAGTCAGATAGGACTTGAACCACTGGAGGGCAGTGCTAGAGATACCCAGCATGTTCTCCATTCTGGACAGTAGGATGTCATGTCTAACAGTGTCAAATGCTGCACTGAGGTCTAACAGAATTAATATGCTAGTTTGTCCAGAGTCTGCTGCCATAAGCAAATCATTGGTTACCCGTAGCAGAGCAGTTTCACAGCTGTGCCGCGCCCTGAAACCAGACTGAAAGGGTTCCATCAAATTATTAGAGGTTAGGTAATTGGTGAGTTGGGAAGCTACAACACGCTCAAGAACTTTTGACAGGAAAGGTAAGTGGGAAATAGGCCGGAAATTATTAAGATTGTCAGCATCAAGGCCAGACTTTTTTAACATTGGGGTTACAGAAGCAATTTTAAAAGTGAGCGGCACGGAGCCAGTGTCAAGGGATGAGTTTATTATCGTTGTAACAGTCGGGATTATGGCATGAAGGCAGGATTTAAGTAGTGTGGTGGGGATGGGGTCCAGTACACAAGTAGTCGGCCTCATCTTAAAAAGCAGGTTATTAACAAACGCAGAAGTGACTGGTGAGAACTTAGAGAAGGAGCTGGATGGAGTGGGAAAACAGGGAGAGATATAAACAGATGATATATTTATGTTAGTTGAATTATTTAGATCTTTAATTTTGTTACGGAAAAAGTGGAGGAATTCCTCACAGACTTCAGTAGAAGAGGTAGTTGGACCAGATGCGGGTTCGAGTAGTTTATTAACTACAGAGAACAAAACCCTTGGGTTATCATGGCCACTTTCTATTATTCTGCCATAATGGGTGTTCTTGGCAGAAGTTAGTGCTTCTCTGTAAGCTCTTTGGTGGTCAGAGAAAGCCTGGATGTGCACGGTGAGGCCAGTCTTACGTGACATTCTCTCAAGGCGTCGGCCAGCTGCTTTCATAGATCGCAATTCTGAGTTATACCAAGGAGCTGAACGTTTAAAGGAAACCTCCTTATGTTTTAAAGGAGCCGTTTTATCTAATGCTGAATGAAGGGCTGAGTTATAGTGGTCAACAAAACTATCTGGTGTTGATGGAATAGGTGCAGACAGTAAAAGATCAAAAATGGATCCAGAAAGGATAGAGGGACAGATATTTTTAAGGTTTCTGTAAGAAATTTGTCGTTTACAGGTAAGAGGAGGGAGAGGCAGTGAAACAGTGAAAAATACTGCTTTATGGTCAGAGAGTCCCAAATCAGTGCTGTAAATGTTGGCAACAGATAGTCCAGAAGTGCAGATCAGGTCCAATATATGACCGCCAGAATGGGTTGGAAAATCAACATGTTGTGTCAAGTCAAAACAGTCCAGTAAGGACAGGAATTCATTTCTCAGTTTAGATGTGGGGGTGTCAATATGGATGTTGAAATCACCAAGAAGCATAATTCTCTGAGAGTAAGAGCTTAGGTGGGTCAAAAGTTCAATCAGATCGGATAAGAAGGATGCATTGTATTTTGGGGGACGATAGAGAACAATGAGTGAGACAGGACTTGATTTTGTTATTAGTTTAAGAGCCAGGCACTCAAAAGACAATGGACAGTCAATTGGTATTCTTTTAATGTTTAAGTCTTCTCTGATAATTACTGCCAGCCCGCCTCCTTGTCTTGAGCTGCGAGGCTCTGAGTGGAAAGTGAAACCAATTGGAGTCGCCTCTGTGAGAGACGCAAATTCGTTTGGTTTTTGCCAAGTCTCCGTTAAACACAGAATATCAAGTTTGGTGTCAGTGATGAGTTCTGACAACACCAATGCTTTGCCATTAAGAGACCTCGAGTTAAACAGTGCAATATTACATAATGAGGCTTCTTTCTGCACAGAGCCGCAATCAGGGTTTATTTCCACATAATGCAAATTTGGCACACCGACAATTCTATTTCCAGGGTCATGAGAAGGACGGCGTATTCCTGAGCAAATGCTGCCGGTGGTCTTTTCATTCGCAGCCCGGCGGTGGCGGCGACCTGACCCGCGATGTATATATTTCGGCCGCTGCAAAATACCGGCGTCCTTTAGGATGTTGCAGTCAGACCATTTGCTCTGGACAAACTGTTTAATAAGAAGGAGTTTGTCATGAGAGTATTTTAGCATGATACTGGGCAATGCTTATCTGAATAGCAGTGGAGAAGCAGCACAGCACAGCGGAACCGGTAGGACAGGCGGGTGTGGTAGCATAGGTGAGCGGCGAAAGCATAGCAGGAGAAGGTAGCAGGAGTAGGAGGTTCCAATACACAGCCACAAACAGTAACGCTTGGTAATTTCAGGCGTGATCGCCCCGGAGCCAAAAGCCAGATTAGTATGAACATCAGTTCTGTTCCCAGTCGTAGAGTACTGTAAGATGAAACGGGAGCAGATCAGCAAAGCGAATTTAATATAATCACGGAGACAGATCATCCCGAGGTCCTAGATTGCCAGGCACAAAGAAATGCTTGTAGGTTCTCATCCCGTGATCCACAGACTCAGCTGTTCCCAGTCAAAGTAGAGTCCATAAAATCTGTAAATATAAGCCAAATCCATACAATTCGAGTCAGCTGTATCCACGAACTATACGTACAATAAAAGAAATAAAACAAACGTAAGAAAGTGTAGAATTAGGCGAATTTTGCGAAAAGTGTTGTTTACAGGGAGGAGCGACCACTACTACGACTCCTGGGTGTCGGCTTCCACATAGCTGCCTCATCCGCGCCGGCTTTCTCCTTCCTGCCACCACCCTTCCTGCTTCCTTCTGCCACCTCCGTTTCCTTTTCTTTTACTTGTCCTCCCTCAAGCTCACGCTTCTCTATATATGCGAAGAGGACATGGCAGCTGCAGCCCATTAGCCACAGGAACGACCACGGATGTGGGCAGTCTCTCACCTGTGCACTTAGGTGAGAAACGCCCACACCGCAGATCGCCCTGCGGCTCGCTACAGTCACCACACCCCCTCGCTAAGCCGCGAGCACGCCGATTATTTATTTAAAACGAACTGGCCTTTAATGGAAGAGCTGTGGACCCATAACCCCACATTCCACCCTCCATAAGACTCCAGTTGCATGGGAAGGCTCCACACCACTACCAACCCTATGCAACTGGAGACCAGGTCCACAGCTCGGCCACTCTACACTGCACTAAAAACAATAAAAGCACTTTTGCACAATTATACATCATCCCCTTGCTCATTGTTATTGCCTCACTGTCTAACTCATCGGTGACATTACCGACGTTGTTCAAGGTCTCCCTAATAGCCGATGGGAGCGTAGAGCCGAACCTGCATCGTCACAACCAGCCATCCAGAGAGCTTAGATCTACTGGTCTGTTGTCTCTTATGGTCTCCGACACGACGTGTAAAACTAAGGGGGACAGGGCTTTTGGAGCTGCAGCACCTCATCTGTGGAACTCTTTATCTCGTTACATTAAGGAGTCACCTTCAACGGAACTGTTTAAAACGAGATTGAAAACCCATTTCTATCTCTAGCTTTCAGTGATCTTAACTGATACTGATCGTTGCCCTACCCTTAATCCTCTTTCTTTTCTTTAACTCACCGCTGGCTGTTTTTAATTTTTTTTTTTTTTACTGTATTTCTATTTTATTTATGTTCATTGTATGTTTAAATGTAAAGCACTTTGGCTACAGCATTACTGATGTTGTTTTAAATATGCTCTATAAATAGATATTTACATATGTGTCTGCCTAATTTCAACAGAGTATTAGTTTTTCATAGTTACTTATGGTATTGTATTTACCCACTGTAAGTTAATATGAATAAATAGCTATATCTGTAAGACAGAGTGTTAATTAAGCCAGTTAGGAAATAGTCTCACTACTAGCAGGAACTGTTAAATTACTTCACAAATACAGCATTGGCATACAGTTTTCTGCCCATTGTACACATGACTGTATGACCAAACAGAGAGAAATGAAGCAAGATAAATAAGCCTTAAAGAAAACTTCCTTTAAACAAGAACTTTTCTCAACTTTAAAAAGAGAACTTCATTCTCCAATGTATGATGGTTTGGTGGTTGTTCCTCTCCAATGGCTTCTTCATTGTTGTACATGTGCATTATAGAAACACCTGCACTGTCTGAACATGTAGACACTACATTATTGGAGAGGGGGAAGTGCAGTTGGTAACCATACTTCCATTTTCTCTTCACACAGGTAGAAAGAAGATTTAAAGGATACCTGGTGTCACTTTCTGTCCAAATATGGAATTGCTGCCCCTTCCACCCTGAATGCCATTTAGACAATGAAGAATCCAAAAATCAGTATTCATTATCGAACCAGTGATTTATGGTGACATCTTGTACCGCAACTGCTGTCAGTCCTAACATTTTCTGTTTGGTTGATAATCGTCAGGAAACAGGGCCAAGGTTTGAAACCCTAAAACATTTTGCTGTTTTTCTGTCATAATAGGTTATTTTATGAACTAATAAGCAAGCTGTCAAATTAACCATGTTAAATGAATATAATACATAAGGCATCATATACAGATATAAACAAATATAATATGAAACTGCATTTGAATAATAAGAGGCAGTGGACATATGAACTGTGTATGAACGAGATATGTGAAGGAAGCCAACAGTCTGGGTGTGGGTGATAAGGACTTTCTGCATTAGAAAAATAAAGGACTGGTTTGAATTCACTTGCAAACACACAGGAGGATGAGGACTGAAACAAGGACAAAGATTGTGCACTGTGATGTTTATTGAGACTGCTTCAAGAAGCAGCTCCGACTCATGTGAATAAAGTCATGTGATTTCACAAAGCATCCACACTCTTCCTTTCAAATAAGCACTGCAAGTACTGTAGCCATTTCAATAGCAACATCTTCCCAAAAGTGTATTGGCTTCTCAATTGCCTTCAGAACAGCATAATTTCATTAGGGCATGAACTAAACAAAAGTCTGGCAAAGAGGTGCTGGCTCATGTTAGCAAGTTAGCTACTTCTGAATATTTGAAATAAATGTTTTAATCTTATTTCACAAGGTTGATTAAACCTTGACTGTGGAAGCAACTGCATTAAGCTGATTTCACTGTCATATTCCCAATTCTATTCTAGAACTTTATCTTTGTAATACAAAAGTCGTATTTGAAGATGGCCATACATTACATAATCAGATGCACCACTTTTACGTAAGGCAGTTTGAAGTTCAAATATCTTACAGAATGACATTTAAATATTGCTCTGCTCATATCATGAAAAAAAAAAAGTGCAACCTGAAACCTGGAAGGATTGATACTTGAAGGTATTTTTCCCCCAAAAATCTTGGTCCTTCCATTGGTGTTATTTATCAGTAAACCAGATTCATTAGAGTAAGCATTGGTTTTCAAATTCACCAATTCCCTACCTCATTTCTAACAAGTTGCACATTCTAATAAGCCTCTTTAAGAACCATGGTCGGTTGGTTCATTTGTCAGCTGAATTCAGACCATGACAACTGTTCTCATTAATCAGAGAAACTGCTATTTGCAGAATGTTTGAGTGGCAGCCCATTTTTAATAAGCTCATCGCCCTACCATGAGTAAAACACCAATAAGGGTTGCAGTTCAGGAAGAATTTGTCAGGCATTAATTGCCATGCTACGGTCACAGCAATTCATTGTTTTAGTCATAAGAACATAAAAAATTTGACAAATGAAAGGAGACCATTCAATACATCAAGCCCATTTTTTATCTAATAGCTAAGATGTTCCATATCTCATCCAGATGCTTCTTAAAGGCTGTCAAGGTTTTTACTTCAACTACATATCTCTGTAGTTTGTTCCAGAGTCCCACAACACTCTGCATGAAGTGCTTCCTGGCTTCAATTTTAAAAATGCACTTGCCCTTAATTTTCACTGATGACTTTGCAGATCACGACCTGGCACATCCTTGCAGACTTGCAGATATTCTGTCTGAATTGCTCATAATAATAATAATTCATTACATTTATATAGCGCTTTCTCAGTACTCAAAGCGCTATCCACACAGGGAGGAACCGGGAAGCGAACCCACAATCTTCCACAGTCTCCTTACTGCAAAGCAGCAGCACTACCACTGCGCCACCTGTGAGGACACAATCTGTTGGAACCTGCCTACTTGTTTAAATAGTATTATGGTCACTACTGTCACTGACTGTGAAGTCCAATTCAACTAGTTTTGACAGTGAAGGGAGCTCAGAAACCACAACTTCCTTTTAACAACTTTGAATTTCACTCCAGTTTTTCATTTGTACACTATAGTGCTTACTGATCAGCCACTAATTGTTATTTAAAATTGAGCAGGAAATGACTATTTTTCAAAAGCTGAAACTAAAAAAGTTTACTAACCATCAATGTTTTCTTCTTAAAAAACAAAAGCCCAGTGGTCTAACCATAAGTTTAGTCTAAATAGGAATTGGCACAAGTTTTTATCTAAAAGTGCAAAAGCATAACAAAAAAACAAAACTGAGATTAAGAATCAGAATAAGAAACATGCATGCAGCAAGGGGTAGGTGCAATAAGTGATAATCACTTTTATTAAAAAAAATTCCAAAACCAAACAGTATTTCAAGTAAGTGGTGCAGTGCATCCAAAGTTCCTTCATAAATAAATAATCTATAAAAATGGTGAAACTGTACAGGTTAAAAACAAGCCAATAAATAAATAAGCCTCTAAAATGAGGTTAAAAATCCTAAGGCAGGAATCTGTCATTTAAAACTCTTGGAGTCTTGGTGCATTGCTCTAAAACTTTCCCCGTATCGGATCTTGCAGCAGAGGAGACGCCCAACTGACAAGCACAGCCAACCTTCTCTTCTAGGCTCGGGTCCCTGCTGTTTATGGCTCCCAATCTGAGCCTCACCCTGTCCGTCTCCTTCTGCTTCATCCTGAACTTACTTTGGAACAAACTCTGGGTCACTCCAGCTACTTAGAGCCACTAAGCCAGAGGGGCCCTTTTCAACCCCTGTGCTGCCTGCCTCCTCTCCTCCATGACAGCTTCTCCCAAGTCCTGACTTTGTTTATTTGTGATCTCCGTTTAAACCACTGTCTGTTTCCCTTTTTTTTTCTTCCATCCTTTCTTTTCCTCAGGCTCCTAACAGGGTGTGAGTTTGGCAGTGTGGTGTAGTGGTTAAGGCTTTGGACTTCAAACCCTGAGGTTGTGGGTTCAAATCCTCATACTGACACTGTGTGACCATGAGCAAGTCACTTGACCTGTCTATGCTCCAATTGGAAAATCAAAAGAAATGTAACCAATTGAATCATAAATGTTGTAAAGTCTCCTTGCATAAAGGCATCAGCCAAATAAGTAAAAGTAAATGTAGACAAGTCGCTCCCACTAAGGAAAGAATGAGGTACATGACTGATGCTCGTATTCACAAGTTTGTGTGTGCGATCAGCCAGGCACCCCAACTATCCCCAAAGCAGAAAGTGTTTGCACACACATACCTGTACCCGATTCAGAGCCTGCACACTATTGTTGATTTAAAACTCAAACAGCACCACAGATCACTTATTAAAAAAAACTTTTGTAAATTTTCCATGAATCCTCCACTATGCTTTCTTGTGTGCCCCTTTCAATCTGAGCATTTTCTTACAACTTACATTATTTTAAATAAACGTACATAATGACAGCCCCATCTAAAAACATTTAACTTGCATTTTGACATTCAGTTTCTTTAACTTTCAGATCTTATTGTTGTGTTATTCAGATGTGGAACATGTATTAAATTTAAGAAAAAAATTAATTATCTATTAGAAATGTAAATGTCAACAGTATTTATGATATTTATTATTTAATTTCAGGTCTAGTTTATCTGTATTATAAAACAGTAACTGTAAGTAGAGTGTAATGCTCATGTTGATCTTTATAATAATTGTAGCTTACTCAGGTGTATTTAGTGATACACACTAAGAGTTACTAGAAGTCCTTTATTTGTGTGCCTAGATGCTTTTATTAATCTCTGGCAGCCACATCTAAGCCCACACAGGTGTCAACCTTTAGGGATTCTACTAAAATCAGTTACAGAAATCATGATAATGTATTAATAACAGCACTGTAACCACAAGATATGTAAAACAATCATCCAGGTTAGCAGACCACAAAACTAAACTTAATAAGTTTACCACATATCTCATACCATGCAGTGTGCCGCATTACACTTAAATTTACCACTAACAGGAATATTTTCTTTAAACCAAAAATCATAACCCTACATGGCTGTCAAGCTACAATACTTTGTCGTTTGACCATATTTCATTTTATGTTTCATCCAAAATCACTGGGAAGATGTGGTTACTTAAAGAAATTAATTACCAATTAATTCTCTTCAATTATATTCAGCCTTTAGTTGATCAAAAGAATTACAGAAAAGAATTCCTCCAAGATTATAATAAAACAAAAGACTTCTAATTTCATAAAATGAGTTACTGCTGGCCTTCATGAAAACCTTGCAGCTGAATTCAATAAACCAATAATCATCTGCTATTGTTCACCCTGGATAATACACAGATGACTGAAATTAACAGTTAATTAGTACAAAACTCAATCTTTGAAATAGCTGAAGGCAGTGGAGAACACATTAAATAACCATAGATTTTATACTACCAAAAATTTTTGACAAATTCTTATTTTAACTATATCATGTGCAGTCTTTACAGTATATCCCTAAAAGAATGATCGAAACTTTATTAGTATTAAAAGCTGGTGACAACACAAATTCAACTTATATGACTAAGCCTGGCCATGTGTAAATGTGCCCTGTAATGGACTGGCACACTTTCTTGATAAATGCTGCTAGGATAATCGCTGGCTCCCTGAACCTAGAACTAGATAAGCAGGTCAGAGAATCAGTTGATAAATGGATGGATGGAAGGAGAGTGAAACTGAAGGTGAATTTTATTATCCCTGAATGGGAAACATACATACAAACATACATACTATGATTAAAATAAATATATTCAATTTAAAAAAGTTTTGTTTAAAAAGTCTTCCAAAAACTACTTTGTTTCATTGAACATCATCTCTGAAAGCACAAATGATTTTTTGTTTAATTTTTTTTATTGTGCCCTACAGGGTTATCATCTGTGAACTTCTGTAATGAAATTTAATTCATTCAAGAATTTTCCACTTCTTTGCTTTAATAAACTCCTGGGTTGCTTTGGCTGTATGTTTTGGGTAATTGTCCATCTGTATCATGAAATGCCACCCAATCAATTTGACTGCATTCAGCTGGATTTGAGCAGACAGTATGTCTCTGAACACCTCAGAATTCATTCAGCTGCTTCTGTCCTGTGTCACGTCATCAATAAACACTAGTGTCCCAGTGCCACTGGCAGCCATGCACACCCAAGCAATCACACTGCCTCCACCGTGTTTTACAGATGATGTGGTATGCGTTGGATAATGAGCTGTTCCACGCCTTCTCCATACTTTTTCTTGCCATCATTCTGGTAGAGGTTCATCTTGGGTTCATCTGTCCAAAGAATGTTTTTCCAGAACTGTGCTGGCTTTTTTAGATGTTCTTTAGTCCAATCTAGCCTTTCTATTCCTGAGGATTATGAGTTGCTTGCACCTTGCAGTGCACCCTCTGTATTTACTTTTATGCAGTCTTCTCTTTATGGTAGACTTGGATACTGATATGCCTACCCCCTGGAGAGTGTTGTTCACTTGGTTGGCTGTTGTGAAGGGATTTCTCTTCACCATGGAAATGATTCTGCGATCATCCACCACTGTTGTCTTCCGTGGACGTCCAGGTCTTTTTGCACTGCTGAGTTCACCAGTGCTTGCTTTCTTTCTCAGGATGTACCAAACTGTAGATTTTGCCACTCGTAATATTGTAGCAATTTCTCGGATGGGTTTTTTCTGTTTTCGCAGCTTAAGGATGGCTTCATTCACCTGCATGGAGAGCTCCTTTGATGTTGTCTGTTCACAGCAAAATCTTCCACATGCAAGCACCACACCTCAAATCAACTCCAGGCCTTTTATCTGCTTAATTGATAATGACATAACGACGGACTTGCCCACACCTGCCCATGAAATAGCCTTTGAGTCAATTGTCCAATTACTTTTACGAACAGCGGGGACCCTCACTGTCTTCAAACGTTGTCTGAAGACACACTTCTTTAAACAGCACTATGGGGACTAAAGTCCCCATACTTTTTTTTCTACCCTTTTCTCAAAAAAAAAAAAAAAAAATTTTTGTACTAACAACTTACTATTTTCTTCTAGCATGGTTTTGTGTACAACTTGGTCAGCAGTAACTTGTTTAATGACAGTAGATTTAATCCTAGCCTTAAAGACTGAAGAACAGTCGTAGACTACTAAGCACTGTTGTAAGTCACTCTGGATAAGAGCGTCTGCTAAATGTTGTAAATATATACTTTTGAGCCCCTGAAATGAAGGGATTGTGTTAAAAAAATGCTTTAGTTGTCTCACATCTTTATGCAATCGTTTTGTTCACCCCACTGAATTAAAGCTGAAAGTCTGCACTTCAACTGCATCTTAGTTGTTTCATTTAAAATTCATTGTGGTAATGTACAGAACCAAAATTAGAAAAAAAATTGTCTCTGTCCAAATATTTATGGACCTAACTCTATCTATCTATCTGCATTGTATAAGCTTTGCTCTTTAAACAGTGATGCTCTGTAGGGTATTACTGTAAATTGATTGGGTTACTCAGGGCCGGACTGGGAAGCTTATTCAGGCCGGGAATCCCAAATCTAACCCAGGCCACACTATAAACATCAGTTTTCTTGTACTGGCACAGACTCAAAACACCATTTTGTCTTGGAATTTTTTATGAATGAAACAGTAGATTCAGCTTTTACGCATACATTTCACTCTTAAATATTAGCCTCAAAACAACTTCTGATAAAGTGTGGACCATGCATCCATTCATTATAAAACCTGCTATATCCTAAATACAGGGTCACAGGGGTCTGCTGGAGCCAATCCCAGCCAACACAGGGCACAAGGCAGGAAACAAACCCTTGGCAGGGCGCCAGCCCACCACAGGGAGTGCACACACACACTAGAGACAATTTAGAATTGCCAATGCACCTAATCTGCATGTCTTTGGACTGTGGGAAGAAACCGGTGAAAACCCACGCAGATACAGGGAGAACATGCAAACTCCACACAGGGAGGACCCGGGAAGCGAACCTGGGTCTCCTAACTGCGAGGCAGTGCCACCGTGCCACCAAGTGTGGACCAACACGTCATAAATGTAAACCCTTCATAAATAAATAAACCATGTTGTTCTATAATAATTATATCAAACAAATGTGCAAAAAGCACTGAACCACAAAAAGTAGTTGTCAGTTGAATCCACAGTGCATAGATTATATTTGCAATTTCAACTGAGTCTGGAATCTACACAGCTGCTGTCAGTGTTTGGATGGTAATGCTAAATACTCTTCTATAAAGTCTGAAGTGTTGGTCAAAAAATACCACTTTGAATTTCTTCAATAGACAAAAGACTCAAAAAATGTCTCAGTGCCACAGAATTTTGTCAAGCATTTTTTTAAAGAATGCACTTAGTAAACAAAAAACTAGGAAACATTTTGTGTAGCCTATTCATTTACTCTTTCATCATAGCGCTAAGATTCAACACACTTTAAAAATATTAAAATAAAGGAAAAAAAAAACATTAAAAATGTGACCATACGCTACACTTCATTAAAATTTGAAATACAAAATAAATACACAGTAACGAATACCAAAACCCATACAACATCTAAATATAATTCAAAGTATATTAGAAACTTTTAAACAATCTTCATATATAACTTTAATCACAAAAGAACCAGATGTACACACTTCTCATTATAGCGCTCCTGTTTAACTGTCACAGTGCAAGACCCACACAAAGTCAAAACCTGACTTGACCAAAAACAAAAAACCATCCACCCAGAAAACAGAAAAGAAACCCTCCAATACTACTACTCCAACTAAAAGAGCAACAACCCCTGCTCATTTTCCAGTATAATTTCACCATTAGTTTATTTCACTGATTGCTCTGAATGCCAGACCAGGCAGCAGGCCACTGGGATAGCTCCCGCTGATTGTAAACGTCAGTCCAGCTCTGGGGTTATTGCAATTCTAATCTATTCCAATAACACAAGTATTTTCAATATATGACAGTTTGAATCAAGTGTTTGAGAAACCCACCTAAAATTAAGACCTTCACCTGGGTAAATTTTGGATAATCTGAGTTGATAAAGAAGTTTGAGGTGCACAGTTCTAAATTGGATTAAGCCATATTTGTTAAAAGTTAATATAAAGTGCATTTTATCAATGTCTGACTTGCATTTTTTATCTGGAAATCTATTTTGATTGTCATATTTGACGCTGTCACAAATTTCCTTCAGATGTACTGTTTTAAAAGAACTATTATAGCTTAGAAAGCAATGCTTAGAGCAGTGGTCTCAAAATCCAGTCCTGGAGGGCCACATTGGCTGCAGACTTTCATTCTAACCCTTTTCTTAATTAGTGACCTGTTTGTGCTGCTAATTAACTTCTTTTGAATTAATTTTAATTGACTTGCTCTTGAAGACGCCGACCCATTGTTTCTTTTTCCATAATTAGCAGCCAAACAATAATAAGATACAAAATGAGCAAAAGCATTACTAGCAAACTGTGTCCATCATACAATATCTGAAAATAAAGAAAGATGAAGGTCTCAGGAATGTTGATCTGCTCAGGTCCCCAAAACATTTTAATAGTGCTCTTAGAAAAGAGAAAATTTTGGAAATGTATGCTATCGCACAATGAAAGCAGCAACAAGCCATGGAATTAAAGAAATGGTTTAATTAATAAAATACTCGGCTCCTAATTAAGCAGCTGGTTGGAGTTGAAGGCCCTGACTTGAGTTGGTCTTCTTTTGGCTAGCTGATGTCACATTTCATTTCTGTTTAGGTGCCATTTAAGGAAAGAAATAAAGCAATTCAGATGAACGATCAGGGGAACAAATCTTAAAAAGCAAGTCAATTAAAATAAAAGAAAAAGGAGTTAATTAGCAGCAAAAAATGGTCACCAATTAAGAATAATGTTACAATGAAAACCTGCAGTCACTGTGGCCCTCCAGGACTGGAGCTTGAGACCACTGGCTTAGAGCTATATTTTTTGACAAAGCTACAAATAAGTAGAGTTGATAGTGAGAGAAGGATAAAAAAGTTGCAGAGGTTTCTTTAATCAAAGTCTCCAACTTAAGCATACTTAAAAATAACTGATAACTTGTTCAAGGGGTTGCAGATTCATTCCAGGTTTGTGGCTTAGAATGTTAGCACAGGATTGAAGATATCACACCTATTATTTTCAAACTGTGCATGGTTTAATTTAATAAAGGTAACTGCCACATTTATCTCATTATGGAATTAGTTAAAATAACTACAACGGAAATAAAAATACATGATTTGTATTTTAAAAGCATGATGTCACCAATCACCTGTTAGTTGTAATCATTATAACTTGTATCACACATTTGAATAATTAACTTACAAATGATGGCTAAGTAGATTCCTTTTTAATAGATCACAATACACAGTATCAATTACAAAATGGAGGCTTAGCATTCATCCATTGAATGTAAGGAACATGGCTACACATGTTCCTCCAAACCACCAATCTAATTCAGAACCAGCTTACAGTATGTGCACATATGGCTAAACTACAAACATGACAAATGAGGTTGATTTGAAAGTAAAATTTATTTAGTTAGCGTTTTTTAATACATCCCCATTGGCTAGACGTTAATGTATCTCGGCTGATAATGCAGAGGCAAATGCATAGTATTGTAGTGGTGCTCAATTGCAGGGTATGGTTGCTAAAACACATACTTATCAGGTTGTTTACAACTGCACATTTTAATTAGGAAATGTCATAAATAGTATATAAAATGAACACTGTGCATCCACTAAGTGTTTTATGATAACTTGGGGGGGAAGTGATTAAAAGATGGATTCAAGGTGAGGCATAAGTGGACGCATGTAAAAAACTAAAAAGAAACATGTTTTATGCTGCATGGAGAACTGTCAAGTGCATGTGTTATAATGTGTTGCAGTTTGTTGTTAAAAGTTGTTAAAGTTCATTGAAGCGTCTACGGTCATTTCACATGCTGTCAGAATGAAGAGTCATGGCAAAGTTTAAACCTCCAACAAACTCCTCCTTCGACAAGCCAGGAGAGTGGCTGGATTAGAAAATGCGTTTTGCAAGATTTAGGACCGCCACCAAGCTAAACAAGGAAGATGGTGAAGTCCAGGTGAGCAGCCTAATTTATGCCATGGGGAGTGTGGTGGAAAATGTTTACAAATCCTTCGTTTTTGTGGAAGAGGCTGAGAAAGAATATTTAGAATTAAGATGCTTCAGCCTTTCCAAATAATAAAAATATGGTGCTAATAGAACTATAAGAAGCGTAACACTTATGCATTAAATACGGATGTGTTAAGCTAAATTGCTGCAACTGGTCTTGTGTGTGTTGGGGTTGATGACAGGGGCATATTGCTTAAGATGCAAGTGTGCTAACAACTCATTTTTCTGTAAGAAACACTGTGCGCTCCTGCATGTTCCAATCCAGGATGTGACCACAAGGTATAGCAATCTATGTATGACCTCAAAATGAACTGCCGCGCTTTTTATTGAAGTAAATAAGCTGGGTATAAAAAAGGAAAGACTTCCTACTGACAGGAATCTATCTGTAGCTAACTGAGCTGACTACTGCTGCGGCCTCCTGCTCACCAAGAATAAAGAAATTGCTTTTTACTCTACACTGGTGTCCATCTCCTGTCATTCCGGACTTTCAGCGACCACAAGGCACACCGAAATGACTTTGACAGTGTGTTGAGAAAGTTCGATGACTATTTTTTGCCGAGAAGGAACGTGATACATGAACGTGCATGCTTTCACCAACGCGTCCAGGAAAAAAGTACAGAATTTTATCACAGCTTTGCATGAATTGTCGGAGCATTGTGACATCTGTGTGAGTAGAGAAAATATCCATGAACGGATAGTTGTCAGAATACTCGATAAAGATGTTTCGCGTAACCTGCAGCTGACAAAGGACCTAACGCTAGCACTGACCATTGAGACAGTCTGGCAGTCAGAAGAGGTTGCTTCCCAAATCAGTGTGCAAGGAGAAGCAGCGAGAATGATACATGAAGTAACACTAAAGCACAGCAAAGAATTCAAATGCTACAGCAACTAAAAAAGGGGAAATAGTAGCCAACGCGGCAGAAAGGATGGACAGTGCAGTAAGTGCAGGAAAATGCATCATAACAAAGATTAATGCTTTCCAGCCAAGAAATAAACAAGCAACTCATGCAATAAAGTAGGATGTTGGAGTAGAGTGTGTAGGAACAGCAAGGCCATGAACGAAGGTACAGAGCAAACACTGACATACTTCCTAGGAGCGGTGAGTAAAACAGATGGGTCAGCAGAGCAATGGTCTGTCAAGTTGTTAATGGGCTCCATGTTGGTTGAATTCAAGATCGACACAGGCGCTGATGTGAATGTCATCTAGAAAGAGACATACAGTATCACTCACTCGTTCCCAAAAGTCAGCTAGAGGCTTCAGATATACCACTGGACAGTCCAGGTGGCGAGTTGAGATGCATATGACGAATCCAGAGTACATTAACCTACAAAAGTAAAACTTGTTCACTAACCACATGCATAATCTGTAGATGTACAGTAACCAATCTACTCCGCAGACAGTTGTCATGACGATGAACCTGGTGAGTAGAGTGGATGAAACAGTGAGCAGTGGAGGGCGCCACCAGACATATGGTGAGCATGGTATGGTGAAGACTGGACCTGCGAGAATACAGCTGAAAGACAACGCACAGCAATATGCAGTACATGCAGCACAGTACGTACCACTCCCTATGCTACAGAAAGTAAAGGATGAGTTCCAAAGAATGGAATGGAATGGCATCATCAAGCAAGTAACGCAGCCAACAGACTGGTGTGCCCCAATGGTGTCTGTGATGAAGAACACAGGTGAGGCCCGCATTTGCATCAACTTTAAGAGGCTGAATGAAGCCAAGAAAAGACAGCAGTGCATCCTGTCCACTCCAGAAGAGATAACCACAAAGCTGAGTGGGGCTACTGTTTTTTCTTCACTGGATCTTGCCAGTGGGTTCTTCCAAATACCTCTCCACTCCAATAGCATTAAGCGTTCATTATGCCTTTTAGCTGGTTTTACTTCAAGCGACTACTCTACGGTATGAGTGCACCTGAAATCTTCCAGAAAAAGATGATGGAAATCCTCTAGGGACTAAAAGCTGTTGAAGTTTTCATGGACGTTATTCTCATTTATGGGTCAACAGAGGAGGAACATGATAGTCATTTGGACAATGTAATGGAGCACATAAAAATGGCGTGGTTGAAGGTTCTTTGGACATCTTATTGACTGATCGGAGATCGGGCCAGATCCCGATAAAGTGGAAGCTATTCTGCAATTACCACCACCGAGAGGCATACAGAAGTTAAAAAGAACTCTGTGTATGGTAAACTATCTTGGGAAATTAATTCCCAATTTTTCAACAGTGGGGCAGCCCTTGTATGAACTGCTGAAAGAAAAAAACTTGGATGTGGAATCACTCACAACAGACAGCTTTTGAACACATAAAGCAGTTCCTAACTACCGCACCGCTGCTTACTTATTACGATGTTAATAAACCTACATCCGTGTCCGCTGACTTTAGCAGTTATGGACTGGGGGGGCGTGTTACTTCAACTTCATGAGCAACAATGTGGCATATTGCTCAAGACGTCTTACTGAAATTGAAAAAGAAGCTTTAGCAGGAATGTGGGCATGTCAGAAGTTTGACAGATATCTTAACAGACTAGGTCAGTTTAAGCTTATAACCAACCACAAGCCGCTAGTGCTGTCATTAACAAACGCAGTCTGGACTGTGTACCACTACGTGGTCAACGTCTTCTCATGAGACTTATGAGATTCAACCCAGTAGCTGAATATGCACCTGGAAAAACTTTAATCACTGTGGATGCTCTATCATGCAGTCCTTTTGCTAACATGTGCAACGAGATGGATGCGCACAGTGATGTGGTGTGCTATGTTGCAAGTGTCGTGGAAGGAATTACTGCATCTACAAGCAAACTGGATAAAATCAGAAAGGTAACAGCAGCTGATACTGAACTGCAATCTCTGATAAAACTTAGTAGAGGATTGCCTTAACATACGAGTAAAGTACAGATGGAAGTGAAACCGTACGTTCTGCTGAAATCAGAGCTGTTGGAATGGATGGACTTGTCTTAAGGGGGTGCAGGATTGTAGTGCCGAGGCCAATGAGAGATGAAATTCTTCAGAAAATTCATGAAGGGCACCAAGGACTGACGAAATGTAGGATTAGAGCACAATCATCGGTATGGTGGCCAGGATTTTTTAAAGAAATAAACTTTAAAAAGTCCTGGCCATAAACATTATGTCAAGTGTGCCAGGAACTGAGAAGAACTCAGAAAAGAGAACCCCTCATTTCCACACCACTTCCAGAGCGACCTTGGAAAAGAGTTGCTATGGACCTATGTGAGCACAAACGGTGCAACTATCTGATAATGTCTTATTATTACTGCAGATTTTTGAAAATACTTCACTTAACCTTCAACAACAAGTGTGCAAATTATCCAGAAACTGAAAGCATTTTTCTCCAGATTCGGGATTCCTGATGAGGAGGTAAGTGATAATGGACCGCAGTTTTCCAGTGTGGAATTTCAGGAATTTGCTACAATGTTCAATTTTAAACACTATAGGTCTAGCCTGCATCATTCTCAGGAAAATGAACATGCGGAAAGAGCTGTACAGATAGTGAAGTAAATTCTTAAATAAAAAGATCCTGTAATAGCTCTGATGAGCTATTGGTCCACTTCATGCTCCACCACAGGATTAAGCCCAGCTGAACTGTTAATGGGGAGGAAAATAAGAACCACCACACCCATACTTGAAGAAAACCTAACACAGAAATGGCCAGATACGACAGCTATGAGAGACAAGGACAGGAAGGAAAAGGAGAAACAAGCATATTGTTATAACAACCGCCACGGAGTGAAACACTTACCTGCCCTGCGACCAGGGCTTTTGTATTCTCCATGTTGGATCATGAAAAGTCATGGTCTATGCCAGCAGTCATTTCTGGGGAAAGCATCACACCAAGATCTTTAGACTATAGTACACAGCAAGGAACATAACTATGACGGAACCACCGTCATCGCCAACCTGAACCAGTACCAATTGAGAAGGAAGTGAGTACCAAGTCTGACACACACCAAGATGAAACCACAGTGTCAGAGTCAGTTTCTGTCAGTCAGAGTGAAGTTTCACCCACAGCCCCTCTTTCTGGACAAAGCATGAGCAATGAAAAGACTCTACTTATGGACTGATGGTTCATGTTTTTTTCCCCCATTTATGGGAGAAATGGGTATGGACTTTAATGTAAATGGTTGATTTTGAATGTGGGAAAAGTAATGCTACACTTGGAGTAAGCTACAGATATATGCTGTTAACTGTTTACTAGTGTTACGGTGTGAAAAGAAAAAAAAGTTAGGAAAATGTCATATAGTAGTTAAAAGGAACGCTGTGCATTCACTAAGCATTTTACAGCACCTTGGAGGATGTGATTAAAGGATGGGCTTGAGGTGGGGCATAAATGGACAAACGTAAAAGTCTAAAAAGAAGCACATGTTGTTATGCTGCATGGCACACAGTCAATTGCAATGTTTTGCAATTTGTTATTAAACATTGTTAAAGTTCATTGAAGCCCCCATGGTCCTTTCATAGGAAACATCAGCTTTGACTCTTTTTTTTGGGTTTTTGAAGCCAAAGCAATATTAACTTGCATAACAACTAAAATAAGATGAAGGTTGTAAAAGTACCTGTGACACAACTGACTAGTAAGACACAGAATAGAATGCTTTCTCCAGTTAGGAGTAATGATTGCAATTCAATAACAAATTCCAGTGTAAGTGCCCAGGCGAAGCAAAAGCAGTCTTATCACTTTACAGTACGTGCAGATGAAAACAGGTCTTGTCTCCAAAAGTGTAGTAATGAATAGTTACCATAAAGCCAATAGTAAAATTACCACTTGCTGACAAATAAGGAAAGTTAATGAAGTTACAGATATTTTAAGGTTGATATAGAACAGGGCCTGTATAGCGTGAATGAAGTCTGTAGTGCTGACATAATTTGAACAAAGAGAAAAAAACTGTATAACTGTAATATCAGTAAATACCTGATTTCATCTTTACTATTAGATATTATAGTGTTATTATATAAAGTAAAAAACAATGTCAATAATGCTTATGATACTGCCTGAAAGTGTCGTTCCTCACTCAAAAAAAGTTCCTTACATTTTTAATCACAAGAATATGCACAGCCTAGTTTAGTGGTATGTCTTGCTTTTTTCTTCAGGTTTTAAGATAAATTCTAGTGCATTTTAGCTTCCTCACTAGTGTTAGACAATTATGTTTGATATCCTACCATCTATTTCTATTAACAACTAGCTAATAAGCATACATAAAGATGAAGCGTATTCTTAAGTGATATCAGTGCTAGTAATTTAAGTTAAAACCGAGGAGTTCTCTTCCATATTTCATTCTCTTCCCCCCCTCATGTGCAGTTATTTTATAGCAAGTCTATTAGATGATTGATTCTTGAATTCATTGTTTTTGTGTGTTAAACATGCTTGTTTGATCTCCATTTTTTTGTTGTCATTCTAGCCGATTACATCTACCTGTTTTCTATGGTTGCTACTTAATGCTATTAAAAGATGCTCTTCCTTCTGTGTTTTCTGCTTTGAAATCAGAAAAAGTACTTATATACATTTATAAGAAGATAACTGTATATTTTATTTATCCTGTTAACAATGAAAGTTCTCAGGTAACCAACGTGCTGCTTCAGTTTTTATATTTTTTCTTAATAGAATTTAAGATATTTGCTGAAAAACTCTGACTCATATGAACAATTTTGTATGTTTCATACTTAATCTCCTCTCTCAGCCCAATTATTAAAACACCCATTTCTGAATCATATTCTTAGAAGTCAAGCAAAATGACACCTTTTATTGGCCATCAAAAAAGATTACAATATGCAAGCCTTCGAGGCAACTCAGGCCCATTCTTCACGAAAGATGTAAGAAGTTGCCTGAGTTGCCTTAAAAGCTTGCGTATTGTAATCTTTTAAGATAGCCAATAAAAGGTGTCATTTTGCTTGACTTCTCATATAATGGCTAACATGGTACAACACCCTAGTACTAAATCATACTTTGTATTACCTCTGCAATAATTTGTTGGTGATGTGTGGTGCTGATCAGCGAATTTTGCCAAAGCGTTATTAGCAGTGACTTTGCTGCTTTCACCCTTGTTCATCAATTGTTTACTGAATTTGGCTTGTTTAGGAGTTTTTTTTTCTGAAGCCAGTGCAACATCCTTCAGAGCTGTAACAGCCAACATTGATGGGACTTCCCCCAGGTATATAATGCTGATCATTTGCATTACAGACTCTGTGGGATGAGTTCTTTACTTTCAGCCAAATGTACAGATTGATCTTTGAGTTCCACATCAGTATAAGATAAAGAGGCGCGTGTCCTATGCATGCATAATAATTAGTCACGTGGCACGGCGAGCGTGAAAACAAACCTTGGAGGAGCCTGACAAGAACACGGGGGACTCTATGAAATACTAATAATAATAAAAAGTGAAAAGTATAAGCACAGACAGTTGAGGACCTTCAGAGCAAAAAAAAAAAAAAAAACCAAGCCAGCAGTTTCAATCATGACACACCACTTTGAATTTTCTGCCTTTAAAAGACCCACATATTTTTTCTGATTTTTGACTACATTTCAGCACTTTATTTTGATGAAATATGATTGAGCGTCTCCGACTGCGTTCTTTCTTCTTTGATCTCACAGAGGCACGGTGGTGCAGTGGTTGGCACTACTGCCACACAGCTCAGGTCACCTTTTTGGCCACAATAATCAGTCCAGTATACTTGGCAGACATTTCCCTAGCCCTCAAAAACACTTTAAAGACTATTGCACCATTATAATCCAGTCAGATTTAGTTCAGTTAATTCTTCCCCACTTAGTTTAATGCATTTCAGCAAGCTTCGCAAATATCGCAAACATATGTGTGATTTCGGGGAATTTACAGCAAAGCGAACTTGACAATGTTCGTTCATCACTAGTGGCGTGTTATACTCAGTTGTTGCTGAGATGGATGATAAGAGATGAACTGTTGAATACATTGAATAAACTGACATAGCAGCACAGCTAGAGGTGGATGTGATGCCTATTGGTCTGCTGTCTTCAGCTACTTAAGCATAAAGGCTCATCAAGGTAAGCACCCCCTTTCTTCTTCAGGATCTGTCTTTGCTCATCATTAGTAGATAAAGTTATTGCTCTCTTCAGTTTAGGTAGACCTTTCCACACTTACTATATTTGACAGGCATTATGTGCTGTAGTAATCTTTACTTTTACTTTTTTTTTTTTTTTTTTAATGCAATAAAATATAAAGTGTTTTTGTGGAAAATTTATATCAAGTGTCCATGCCTGAAACAGGTGAGATCTTTGTTATTTCAGTTTTATTCATGCATTTTTATCTCAAAATGTCTTTACTGCAACTGTGGTGCAATCAGAAAATCAGTTGATCATCAAAATGAATTCTGAAATATTTGTACAATGTAAGTCAACCAATTCTCAGTTTATTGGGTCTTCTGACTTTTTCCTTCCGATATAAATTACCACATATTTGGATGTTTCCCCATTTATCCAGAAGTACTGTACATTATAACAACCTTCATTTAAAAATGTTTCTACAATATTAGATTGGACACCTTCCCTTTTATCATTGCAGATAAGTTTAAATGCCTAGGGGTAAATATCACAAGTAAACATAAAGCTCTAAATCAACAAAATTTCACCGTCTCTATGGAAAAAATTAAGCAAGACTTGCATAGATGATCAACCCTTCATTTCACTCTAAGCTTCTCTTTTTATTTCAAAACATTCTAATATACATCAATAAATAATTTCTTAAGCAATTAGATTCAACCATAACCTCATTTATTTGGAACTTAAAACATCCACGTATCCAAAGAGCGACCCTACAAAGACCTAAGGCAGAAGGTGGCATGGCTCTACCTAACTTTCAGTTTTATTACTGGGCAGCAAACATACAAGCTATAAAAACCTGGACACAAATAGATGAACATACACAGGCTTGGTGCACAATAGAAAAATCCTGCAGTACTTCTTTATATTCCTTGCTTCATACCCCAATAAGTAAAAAGTCATCGCCAATATACTAATAACCCAATTGTGCTTCACTCACTCAGAATATGAAACCAATGTAGAAAGCATTTTAAGATGGAGAATCTTATCTGTGGCACCTCTGCATGAGAACTACCTTTTTCAACCCACACAAACATATGCAGTTTTTAATATCTGGAAAACATGGGATTAAATTTCTTAAAGATCTTTATATAGACAACATCTTTGCATCCTATGAACAATTACATTCCAAATTTAACTTTCCAGCAACACATTTCTTTCACTATCTTCAAATTAGAAACTTTGTTAAACAGAACCTGCCCAATTTTCCTCATCTCCCACCTTCCTCTATTCTGGAAAAAATATTGCTCAAGTTTCGAGGATTCAGACAGCATTTCTGCAATATACAAAATTATTTTACAGTCCCTCCCTTTCAAAGATCCAAGAGGACAATGGGAAGAAGATCTCTCATTCAACATATCAGAAAAGGAGTGGAAGGTAGCAATGCAGAAAATTCACTCGCACTCCATATGCGCAAAGCATACAATTATTCAACTCAAAATTACATATCGAGCACATCTGTCTCACTTAAAACTGTCCAAAATGTTTCCAGGGCAAGGTCCAACTTGTGAACGCTGCAATCAAGTTCCAGCCTCACTGGGTCACATGTTTTGGGCCTGCACCAAATTAACATCATTCTGGACCAAAATCTTTAAGTGCGTTTCAGACAGCCTTGGTGTCACAATCCCTCCTAATCCATTAACAGGTGTGTTTGGTGTTCTTCCAGATGGGCTTAAAGTAGAGAAGGACAAACAAACTGTGATTGCCTTCACTACATTATTGGCACGCAGACTTTTTTTGCTAAACTGGAAGAATTCTAACTCTCCTCTTTTAAGTCAGTGGGTAACTGATGTTTTATATTATTTGAAATTGGAAAAAATCAAATCAGATCTGTGCAGAACTTTTTTCAAAACCTGGCAGGATCTAATCAATAATATTTTAGAATAAGCTCTTAAAGCACTGAGGAAGCAGATTCTCTTCCAGTTTCTTTTTCTTCTCCATTTATCTTTATCCGCCTATTAAACTCAATTTATTTATTTCTACTAGCTTTAAGTTTTACTCCGTTGGCCATGGTCTCTTTCTCAGGGGTGGGGGTTGATTTGTTTTCAGTCCTATCTATTTGTATGGAATGATTACAATAAAATCAGTAGAATAAAAAAAAAAAGTTTTAATTTCTTTTTCAATAAAAATTGCTTGATTTGAAAACTTCATCAAATCAAGTGTCAACAGCATGTTCAAAAAAGGTAGAGTTAAAAATGAATGTGGGTACTCATCTGTGTAAAAGATACAATAATCAGAACACAAACATGTCAGAACTATGTTAATATTTAATAGGACAAAGTTGAGTTAATTACAGTGTAACCAACCTCCACCTCTATTAACAATCAGCAAAGCCTAATTTTAACTGTTTACTGTTTTCTTAGTTAGAATATGTGGCTGAATAGGTTTATAGAGTCAGTATTGTGACGTGTACAGTGAAACTCTTACTTGCATGTGTTAATCAACATGCAGCACGTTGCCACTCTCGAGTGCAAATACTGAATAACATCTATAAAGAAGTTTGACTAGATTTTAAGCTTAGTTATAGATGTTTAAAGATGTTTAGCTTCACTAATTGTACATACTCTAATTTCCTTGCTGCTCTACAAGCATGTGTCTGAGAAGTATGTTAAGCAACTAAAAGCACTTTATTGATCAATGAATAAGCTCAGCTGCCATAAGTGCTTTTATCACTTTATAATTTACCATACAATGTTTGACTGTACTGTACTGTACTCTATTTTCTTCTTGCTTGCTCTTGAATGGTGGGGAAGGAAAATTTGAACAGGACTATTAGATGGAGTACTTAATATATAGATGTACCAGGATTATTGAACATGTGAATTATATTTGTACTAAAATCAATATAAAAAAAAGCAAACTTATTGAAACCATTAATGACTTTTAGGCTATTGTTCTTTTGTACTGGTGCAATCAGTGATCTTTTCCAAAGGTCAGAAACTATGCCACTGAGTATTGAACATTGAAATAGCTTCTAAATAGGGTGCGCTAACTGGTTAGGTTTTACCGTTGCTTCTATTCAGGCCATGACCTTTAGAGTGTTAGTTTTATTGAACATACTTAAACTGATTTCAGTGCACTCAGTTAGTTCAAACTCCACAGCAGCTGAAATAGCTCTCTTTTTATTGATAGCCTCAGGCTAGTCCTAAAAAAAATCATTACCATCAAACGTGCAAAACAAATTAATCAGATCTTTTGCAAGAAAATAAGTAAATTTTCAACTGTTGAATAACGTCTCGAACTTGTAGCCAGTCTGTAACTGCCAGATATGGGAACATACTTCACCTTGCAAGAACAATACTTATCAACTCAATGGTTACCTTTCATACTCCTTAATAAAATGTATTGTCTGTATGTTCATTCATTCATTCCACCTATCTTATCCAACTGAGGGTTGCTAGGAGTTAGTGTCTATTCCAGCAAGACAGTTCATTGCAGGGCACACTGAGAAAAACATATGCACACATACATACAGTACAAACCAATCACACACATACTCTCCCAGAAGTCAATTTATAATTGGAAATCAATCTAGTCTTTTGTATTACAGCAAGAAAACCGAAGAATAAAGAGAAAAATCTACATATACAAAGGGAAAAATGTGCAATACATAGGCAAATAGGGATCAAGTTTCTATTTTAAATGTCTTTTATGGGGAGAGATTGCTGTCAAAAATAACTCATAATAATTTATGACAAATTTACATTTCACAAGTCTGAATTAAACTTGCGCTCCTCAAAATTATGCTCGTGTATGAACATTACAAGTACAATTCTCAAGCATGAACAAGCTGTCATGTCTCTGCCAAAGGACTTTTTCGTTTTCCTCCTGACATGTTCAGTTCATAAAATACTGCGTAAGTGCCATAACATTAAGTTATTATACATTTTATCACATTATAACAAAAAAAGGAATTACTGTGAAAACCACAGATAAGATAGAGTGGGGGGTAATTTCTGCAATTGCAGATAAAGAGGATAATATATGCCCAAATGGCTCTAATATGAGAGCAGATGAAGGTAAAGGATTGCACTAAACAAGGATACTTTATTTGATGGCGAGAGGAAGCTGATGGTGGTCTTATACTAGAATAAAGAAATTACTAGCTTTACAATTAATGTACTGTATATATCAATTATTTAACGTGTTCAAGTATTAGGTAAAATACACGACTTCTAAAGGTAAAGCGAAAGGACAGATTTCCCCTCAGGGATCTATTATCAGTTATGATTATTATCATTAAATAGGGTCAACCATTTCAAACAGTGCAGGCAATCTGCTGTGGTTTTAGTGGTAATTATCACATTACATGAACAAGATCAAACCAGGATCATTAAACACAATCAGTCCACTACCTGTACATTAGTTGCAACAAAACATACTTTTTTCCCAAACTTTAGCCACAGCCACATTAATACAAAATAAAATGAAAATGTGTCTTAAAAACAGTAATTTGGAAATTTTAAAATGTATCACTTAATATTTTGGAGCTTACACAGCATTTTAGGAACCTATCATTTTTTGAGGAAAATCAAGTGCTTTGGCCAAACAACTAAATCTTCCCACGGTGACAAACAGGGTGGGACGGAACGATAAACTTGGAGCCGGCCACATCTAACTATGCAAATGCAAATAACGTTGTATGGGCGGGTCTGAAATCCTAACCTCGGGTGTGTATGTACACACCACTTTGAGCTCTGAACCCCGCCCCCTGAGCTCCATCTCCACTGCATGACAGTTTGTTCACACTTGACATTTATAGTCATAAACAGAGATGGACCAGCAACAAGCAAGGAGATGGACAAAATTTAAAAACACAAATGTGCAGAATATACTTACAGTGTCTCAATGATCCATACATAATCTTCATAAAATATATGTTCTCAGTGAAATAAACATTTTAATATGCAAATACATTTAAATACAAGTGCTGTAATAAAACAAGTCAATTTTCTATGTTTCTCAAGTATCCTTTCTCCCTTGATTTCTCTCGTTTTATTCTTGTTCTTGCTTTCTCTCATTAACCCCCCCCCCCCTCAAAGCCCCCCCATCCCTGCACTCTTATCCTGCTGGTTAATCCAGCCACCACAAGATACACACTGCGGCAATAAACAATAAAACAAACAAAATGAAACATAATGGGAGTGCATGTACAGGACAGTACCGGTTGTTACCCTGCTGGGTAAGTAGAAACTAAAAACAATAAATTAGCCGACTAAAATTCCCCGTGACATTCCCCATCAAATGCAACAGTAATTCCTATTCCTTAACTACATTAATGGGCAGTTTATAGAAAAAAAATACTTGTTGACTTACTAGGGTGTCTGTCATTCATTACATTTTTCATTCCTTGGTGACATACTTACAGGAAAAAAATATTTACCTTAGCTTTATGTCAGGTGAGTAAACAGCAATAATGACATAAATCTGAGTATCTCATGGGATGCACACTATCTAGAAATTTGGTTTAGCATTCATTGCCAGGGAGCTATTGATTTAACCATCAATCAATGCATTTATTTTATGACCCATTTATTTAAAATAAATAACTTGCCAATCCTGAAAGCTTTGGGCATAAGGCAGAAACAAACCCAGGACAGTTTACACTTATTATAGTCTCAAATTAAATGGACTTCCCAATTTTTAAAATATGAGAGGATAACAGGAACACCTGGGGGGTGAAAAAAGAAAAACACACACACACACACGTACACACACACACACACGTACACACACACACACACACACACACACACACACACACACACACACACACACACACACACACATGCAAGATATTGCACAAGCTTCACACAAACAGTGACTGGAAAGGAGCTTGCAGTTCTGAAACTAAACTCTGTAGCATACACATGACTGAGAAATGTTATTACCTTGACAGTAAAGATGCTATTTGTGAAAATAAAAGCGTAGCTGTTGTAATTAATTGCCTAGTTTACTAATCCAAGCACTACCCTGGTAATAGTAACTGCTAATCAAAAAGCAAACAATGGGGCATCTGAAAACTTAATGTAGCAAAATATAAATCAACTGATATTCAAAAGAGTATAATAGAATTATAATTAAACTCAAATCTTCTGTTGAACTAAATAAAAATAAAACAGTCCAAAAATATGTTTGCCATTTAAAATTCTGTTAGCTAAACATTGCTCACTGAAACAGTGATTTTTGTTAACAACAATATATTAAGTTTTACAATTTGATCCCTGTTGCCTTACCAGAACCTGGCTTAGTCAGTTTGACGCTACTGGTTTAGTTGGGGTAGCTTCAAAAGGTTTTACCTTTCTTCATAAATCAAGAAATATCCATCATGGTGGTTGTCATAGAATAATTTTGTGATAAAATGTATGTTTCTTTCAAAAATGTAGCAATTTATCAATTATTAACATTCTTTCAAACAGAATTTAGTCCTTCAAAGTACATCATAGACATTATTATTACCAGTCTTAAATCTTCATTGTGTTCCAAGATGCTAGTCTGCACTTTGAACATAAGCAATTTAATAAATGAGTTCAGGCCATTAAGTATCTCATCACTGCTTAAAGGTTGTCAAGGTTTCTGCTTCAACTACATGACTTGGTAGCTTGTTCCCTTTTCCTGCAACTTTTTACATAAATGAGTACTTCCTGCCTTCAATTTTAAACTCACTTCCCATTAATTTCCATTGGTGTCCTCAAGTACATGATTCATCTTTTAGCTGAAAGAATTCTGCTGGATCTACTTAATGCCTTTCAGGATTTTGAAGACCTGGATTAGGTCCCCAGGCAGTCTCCTCTGATTGAGACTAAAGCCATCCATCCATCCATTGTCTCCCGCTTATCCGAGGTCGGGTCGCAGGGGCAGCAGCTTGAGCAGAGATGCCCAGACTTCCCTCTCCCCGGCCACTTCTTCTAGCTCTTCTGGGAGAATCCCAAGGCGTTCCCAGGCCAGTCGAGAGACATAGTCCCTCCAGCGTGTCCTGGGTCTTCCCCGGGGCCTCCTCCCGGTTAGACGTGCCCGGAACACCTCACCAGGGAGGCGTCCAGGAGGCATCCTGATCAGATGCCCGAGCCACCTCATCTGACTTACGGGTTCGACTTACTGCCGGCAATGCGGACCAAGCTCTGACACCGGTTGTACAGGGACCGAACCGCCCTTATCAGGGGGTCCGGTACTCCATACTCCCGGAACACCCCCCACAGGATCCCCCGAGGAACACGGTTGAATGCCTTTTCCAAGTCCACAAAACACATGTAGACTGGTTGGGCAAACTCCCATGCACCCTTCAGGACCCTGCTAAGGGTGTAGAGCTGTAGAGACTAAATATGTTTTGTTTTCCGCGTCTGTCAGAGTACAACATACGTATCTTTATGTCCTGTCCTGGGATACACCTGGCTGCTCTCCTCTGCAGAGCTTCAATTAGTGCCATGTTATTTTTGTAGTGTGGTGACCATACTCCACAAAATACTAAAGATACAATCTCATTAGTCCATCATACAGTCTAAGCATAATGTCTCTTGATTGATTTTCAACAATTTTTGCAATATAACCTAACACATTGCTTAGATGATGAAAATGTTGTGTCAGCATAAACTACTAAATCATTTTCAGAGGCTGGTTCCTGTAGGACAATGTCTGTCATCTTATTTTTAATTGATGTTCCTACATGCAAACATGTAGCACTTTTCTACATTAAACTGCAGTTATGAAGAGCTTGGACAAGTATTTTTGAATTTTTGCTCCCTCCTCAGTGCTTGCCATTCCTACAGTTTTAGTGTCATCTGTGAATTCACAAGTTTACTAACTGTACTAAAAATCAATCTCCCTATAAATCAGAAAATGTAACAGTCCAAACGCAGTCCCCTGAGGGATACAACTGATTACCTCAGTCCACATGGAGGAGTATTCCCCTGTACTCTTAGTCTCCTGTTGGTTAACATGCCTGAGATTCAGTTCTTTTTAGGATTCCTCTGATATCTGCAGCTTCTAGTTTCAGAATTAATCTTTGGTGTTGGACTGTTAGAAAGGTTTAAGTAAATTATGCCAAATGCTTTTTTTTTGTCAACTCTACAGTTGTCTGTTCAAAATAATCTAAAAGATTGATTTACCCTAAGTGGCCACTTGGTCTGAGGCAGATAGATTTTGATCTGCCCTTTTCTTAGTATCTGTTGCCTCAGAGTTTGTTTCCTTTTGACTGGAGTTTTTCCTAACAATTGTTCCAGTGTTAAATTCTAATTGTTATTTGTATTAGGGACTTTACAAATTTACATATTAAGGATCATATTTAAAAATTACAATTATATTTGGTTGTCCATATTGCGTGATGACTTTTTTTTTATGGCAATTCTTTAAAGGTTATTTGTTTTATTTAAGTCTGTTAAATGTATACAGCTGTGAAAGTTTATTAAAGGAAAACAAATTAATTAATAAACTAAATATTGAGATGTATTATCTTAATAGTGAATTGATTAATTGCTGAATGTGTGTGCACAGTCACCATATTCACAGATATGTAAAGCAAATCCCTTAATCAAAAAATGGTAGTGCCTTTGTATTCAAGTTGGAGTTTACACTGGTCTCTCCTCACACTAGTTTTTAAGTTACTGCTTGTTTTTGTTTAAGTACGTAAAACAAATTTAATTAGATGCTGGCATCCACAGCATTTTTAAATGCAGTCTTATTTAAATTTTGTTCAAAAGTATTATCCCATTTGCTTCTGTTATTTGAGATTATAGGTGGTAATAAACGATTATAGGTGGTAATAAAAAATAAAAAAAAATCCTTATGGAGAAGATGTAAATCAATATGTAATGGCACTGTCTCATTGTGACTCACGGCTAGAACATCCATCCATATTAAATTAAATGATTTTCTCTTACTGATACTCAATGGAAATTTTATGTTAAAAATTGTGTTAATTAAAAACTATTAAAGCAGAATATGGTTATAAGTATGTGAGTTATGAAGTCTGCCATTTATACGTGTTTAATTCTGAAGAATTTTTACAAATAATTTGAATACTTAGTCAGTTTTTTTGTCCAAATAATTATTTTCTTATGGCACTGTGTGTGCTATTAAGAAGGAACTCTGAATACCAATTAACCAAAATATACAGTATGCAGTAAATGTTCAGGGCAGGAGAATTTTATACTACCTCCTTCTCATTCCCACTAATCAATTTTATCAAATACTTCAATTATGTATAGGTGCTCTTTCCAGGTATTTACTGTACCATGCATTAATTTATGATAAACAGTCATATCCTCTACATTTCTGTGTGTATTTATAAATTTTAGTACAAACAACTATGAATTTTCACAGTATACATATGAACACATATGGGTTGGTAGCGTAAACAGCGGCAAACCCTGGGTTTACTTTAATTTCCATAGAGAAAACAATTGACTGGCACACCAGAAGCAGGGAAAATGCCAAGGAACTAATAGGTTCTTTCATGTCACTCTCTCCAAGGCAAACCTTTCATTCTGAGTAAGGCTGTGTAATGTGGCAACTCAAATTGGAAACTGGAGCTGCAGTTACTCAAGTGCAGGTAACGTATGCAAAATTTGGAGTATGGAAATTGACTCATAGGGACCCCAACCAACTGGTTAACAACCATCCCCACTATGGGAGCTTCCAGACATTTCCCTTCTCTAAATTTTCAGCCCTGCACTCTTGTATTTCTCCATCTCACTCTTGTTTGTACTTCAGTAATCCTACTAGCTCAGCAACAAGAGCCTGCACCAGGATAACCTTTTGTGTATTTTTTTTCTGATTTCATGAAAAGTCCCAGATGCTAGTAAGTAAGTATTGTGCATTTTTATGATGATTATGATTATGTTACAGCCATGGTTTATTCCCTGCCTTTTATTTATTTATTTTTTAATACTATTACTTTTCATTTGTTTTTCTGATAGACTGGGGTTTGTGTCCCGGGTGATAGACTGGGGGGTTTGTGTCCCAGGTACTCCATGTTTGGCATTTTCATGGTTTCCGGGTGTTCCGGTTTCCTACCACAGTCCAAAGATATGCAAGTTAGGTGAACTGACAATGCCAAATTGGCCTGTGTGTGTTTACACTGCAATGGATTGGTGCTCTGTCAGCATGTTGATCCTGCCTTGTGCCCAATGACTGCTGGGATAGCCTCCAGCTGCTCTGGATTAAGGGTAAAGAAGATAGATTGATTTTTTTAATATTGTGTATGTAGTCTATTATTACTTGTACTTTGTAGGTGCAACCCCATGAAAGAGCCTGACATCACTACTGCTAGGGCTCTTTATTTTCCTTTATTTTCCTTTATATTCTTGTGGAAGAGATGGTCACAGAAGGGGTCAGGTGAAAATTGTTAAGATAGTTTCAAGTGAGTACTGTTCTAGTTTACTGGTTTGTTGGCTTTTGTTTTTAGACTCTTATTCTTTGGTTTGTGGTTTGGTATTGTTTTCAACGGGGTGCTTTTTTATACTTACTCTTTATGGGATTATTTTATGTTTCTTTTCCAATTTTTATGCTCCTATTGTTTATACAATTATTCATTAATAAATATTTTTTGGGTCTTTTCAATCAGGCTTGAGGTTTTACTATTAATCCTCTGCTTTGGAGGACATTTTTGAATATTTTGAATTTTAAGTATTGTTGATGCTTTAAAGTCAGTGCCCCACTTTAGGTCTATGCAGAAAATGTAGAATTTTAATTAAATATTTTTAATCAATACATGATAATTTTTACAATAAGCTTATACTTAAATGAAGTTGTAACAATGGATTATTAAAAGCATAAGGAAAAGGACTGAAGGTAACTAAAGGGTTAACTAAATGAGGCTTAACACTTCGGCATTTGAGGCTTTTGTCTCATCTAGAGGAGACACCAAGATAGTTGCTAAGGTTAAAATGAAGTACTGTAGATGTGTAATGAACAACCCCTTAAAAAGGCAAGAACAAACTAGTGAGAAATCCCAAACACCCCTTTTATGAAGTAGTGATAAGATCAATGGGGAAACCCACAGGACACCCCTATTAACAAAGCGATGTTTAGAATAATGGAAGAATCGACATGTATACAAAGTTACTGGTGGCTGTAGTCATTTGGGTAAGATGATGACTTCTGCATATTAAGAGTCAGATGACATTAGGTATTTGATAAGGTAATGGTAATAGGAAAGTATAAAAGGGAATGAATTGTTATCTTGATTGCTCACTCCATGAACTGAGACATTTGTGCATATCTATGTGCAAATAAAGAACTGTTCTGTATTTTCATCTGGTGTCTGAGAATGACTTCTTTGCAAACAGAGGAAAGTTTTTTCCACAACATAATTTGGCAAGCAAGCCAGGGGAAAGGAGAGGCTCAGGTCTCCAGAAAGCAGGAAGGGGCTGTGAGAGACAAAAGCATCGCGCCTTTTAAAGGTAAGCATTTTTATTATTGAATTGTTTGTGTCAGTTTCACAGGAATTGAAGAGCAAAAAGAACAGTAAAACTGCAGAATGGAGGGATCAGATAAGGGATTACTGTATATAAGTTTGTAAATATGGGAAACCCTATAGAGTGCTTATAGGTTGCTATGCTACTGCCCGATATAGTGGAAGTATAATATTGAGGGACCCAGTAGGTAGGTGAAAGTCCTCAAAGTAAGCCTTCATTGTAGGTTTATTCTTCCAGTAAACCTAGTGAGGGGTTGCAGAGTTAAAGGCAAAATATGACTGTTTAATCCTGCTCCAGTGGGTCTCTTGGGTCATCTGTGTATATTTGTAAGGTATTATTGAACTGATCACTGTAGAAAAGAATTGAACCTGGCCAGCTGGAAGGCCGCCTCAATGAATTACACCAAGTAGTTTCTTTGGATTGTGTGGAGAGCAGGTGAAAATCCTATTGAATACAGCTCCAACATGAATGTCTGATGTCTTTAGGTTACTTTGGTAATGGCTATTATAATAGATTACTCAGGAAGGGTTCAGTTGTCGTTGAGATGAATGAGATTCATCTTGGTAATAGCTACTGAAATAATAGATTACCCAGGAAGCATTCCTGTTAGCAGAAAGTAGCCTATGGCTGAATGCATACTACAAGATGAGGTCATGTCAGGATAGTGAATACTGGACTAGGGTTGAATGATTGCTACAGAAGGAAACTAAGCTCAGTTTGATTAAATTACCCTTAGGAGGCTCCAGGAGGAACGTTGAATGACCATGGCAGAAGTCTGCTTTCGTGGCAGAAACACCAAGGAATACAATTAGGTAGGGCAGAATTAATAGGTCACTCAAAGGAGGAGTGCAGTTTTAGTATAATTTTTGGGATAGGTCATTAGTGTAATTTTGTATATATTTTAATAGAGTAAAGCAATAAAATCAATAATTCATTAGCAGTTATGTATGATTGTAAATACATATTTCCCTGCCCTTCAATGAATGAATGGTAGTTTGAGAGTCTGAGAGTTACAGGGACCATCCATATCAAAACAGCAGAATCAGCTTTAAGTTCCTAAGCCATCTCATGAGTGGGAATTGGGGAGAGAATTTTAGTGCTACTGTGAAGAAAGGAGGTCTTATTGAGTTCCAAAGCAATAGATTGTATATTGACCTGGGTGCTGAGGAAACACCGGATGAATGTGTGTGAGCTTGTATAGGATAAGCCATTGGCTCAGAGACAAGTGAAAAATTAATCTCTGGAGCTGAAATACTGGGTGATGAAAGGTATAATATAGTATCAAGCACATAGAAGTGTGAGCGTGAACATACACATGGGAGGAAACATTTTTAGATACCCATTTACATAATCAATATGTACAGTTTCTTTCAGGAATAAAATGCTATGGATATTAAATGATTTACATGAGTTGTTAGGTAACTTAAGGAAGGGTGATAAGGTGACAAAGTGCTTGACACTGCTGCTCGGGAATAGGAAATAAGGTTCATTGTCGGCCGTTAAAGAGGCCAATAGACATGTAGAAACTGGATTACAATGACCATCAGTTTTACCGCTAGCATTATTTCAATAAGGGGTACCCCCAATGAAACAGACCTAACACCCCCGAGACACTATTTTTGAATCCATATGTAATTTCCACAAGATTACAGATGAAGTATTGCACTGCTGACTAATATTGAACAAAACTCTTACGTTCTTATATCTGTAGGGGAAAACATATTGGAAATAACAGCACTTGAATTTGATACAGGAGACTGAGCTGCAACAAAGGTCTGCAAATGAACGGAAAATACTACACAATTATTATGAATTTAAATTGTTTTGGGTTTAACCTGTATAGAAATTGGGATGATGTAATTGAACAGTTTAGAAAAATGAGATTAGCAAAACATGGTCAACACTTGGAGCAGAAACAATTTGTAAGAGTAAATATTTTTGGATAGATATTTTAATAGGCTTATTGATACTTGGTGTGAAAATAACAGTTACTTTTACGGATTAATGTTTGTATGTAATTTGGACTGTTAATCAGAATCTAACACGTGATTACTAGCACTTACGACATTACAGGAGTAATTATCATATTAGCATTTACAGCATTAGCAGTTAAAAGCCAGTTCAATTTAAACTAACTTGGTTATTGATTTAATTAAATGATTAATAGAGTTTGACAAAGGGAAATTTGTTAACTATAAAGAATGATACGAAACTTAAGGGATGATAAATAAGTGTTATGGGAATAAAAACACGCAGGGAACAATGTTGAAATCTATTAATATAAGGTGAAAATATAATTTAAAAAAAGAAAACTTTTAAAACAAGTAAAATGTACCATTTGTTTAAATAACTATTGTTTTTCATGAAGGATGAATTTTGTAATGAAACAGTAGCTGATACAGAAGGATGGGGCAAATGTTGATCTTAATGTATTAGGAATCGTGCATTAGTATTAGATACAATATAAGGACACAAATTGTATGATATTAGGTGTTAGGATTAAACATGCTAAATTAGATACAAGGTAAAATACACACCTTTTAATGTTTGTGGAACAAAGTATAAGGGAAATAAGTTTTGTGGGATAAGGATAACATTTTTTAAGGAACTGGGGTACTTAGGGTTACATAGACAAATAGTTGGTGGCAGTTCAGGACAAATTTAACACTACGGCTTTTTAGGCCTATGTAATACAGAAGATAGCAAAACAAAATAACAGTTGGTGAGTGTGCAGATTGTGAATTGGAAAGCCCAGATATACAGCGAAAAACTGGTGGCGGAAGATTAAAAGGAAGCTTGGGGACAACTCTTACAATTTAAATATAAGCCAGTGGCTTGCATTAATGAGTAGCGCTGACATCTTCCAAAGGGAGGATTACTTTCAATAAGATAGCCGATTCCTTTTAACCTAATTTAAGACCACAGCTGGATGTAATTAGGGGCAACTTTGTGGATGAGAGCATGTGGATGTGAGCATGTTTTTTTGTATAGGGATTCTATCTCTGGTTATTGTTGTACAAATCATTGGCACCATAAACTAGAGAATTTGGAAGTTTTTAAAAGTAAATACTTGTGCTGTCTGTGTCACCACCAATGACACTATTGAAAGATCTATACATATAAAAGGCAAAGCCCTCACTGACTCATCACTAATTCTCCCACTTTCCATATAGGTGGGAAGCTGAAATTTCGCATGCTCATTCCTTGCAGTGTACTTACAAAAGTTAGGTATGTTTCATGTCCTATTGTAACACCCTGGGGGGGGGTTGGTAGGTTGATGGGTGTACCCCTGCATTTTCATTTAGTTTCTTCACACTCTTAATCCTCCAGGCATGCCTCCGCATAATCTACTTCTGAATGTTGGCGCACCAATTATGTTACTACGAAGCTTACAACCACCAAAACTTTGTAACGACACCAGGCTTCAGATCAGATCTCTACACAAGAACCTCATTGAGGCAACTGTCTTCACTGGAACTGGCTCAAGGGAGGCTGTATTTATTCCTCGCAACCCTCTCATACCCTCTGACCTCCAATTCCAATTCAAATGCCTCCAATTTCCATAAGGGTCTGCTTTGCTATGGCAATAAATAAGTCACAGGGCCAGACTCTAAAAAAGGTCGGCATTGACTTGACACAAGATTGCTTTTCACATGGCCAAATGTACGTTGCATGCTCAAGAGTAAGCTCAGCAGACAGCTTGGTCATTTTACAGCCTGATGGCAGAACTGCAAACGTTGTTTACAAAGAGATCCTTACATCCTAAAAATGGGCATTTCTCATACACATTTATAATCATAAATTAAACTCTTTACAATCATCAGATTCACTCTCTAATACTAAAATAAGCCTATAACAATTACATTGACAATGATGTTACATCTACGGTGGGTTGGTGCCCTGCCCCGGACTGGTTCCCTGCCTTGCGCCCTGTGTTGGCTGGGATTGGCTCCAGCAGACCCCCGTGACCCTGTGTTCGGATTCAGCGGGTTGGAAAATGGATGGATGGATGATGTTACATTATTTTTTAAAATGTTTCCTTTTCTTTTTCATAGCTTCTTTAACACACTACTTCTCCACTATGAAGCGTGGGCATTTTGCTAGTCTGATCATAAATTAAATACAAGAGACTAGGTATAATTTTATAAATTAACATAGCTAATGTTTATTGGATAGGAAGGAAATTAAATAGTTGCTTAACACAGAGGGACACTGACTTTGATCAAACAGTTGTTGACAATAATTTGTCATCATACTTAGAATTTATGAAAAATGGAACACAAGTCAGATTTATAAAGGATAGCATGTAATGCCAACTTATTTAAATGAAGAAAAAGAACTTTGATACATGTTATTGTTTGACTTTGAATTTTTATATTCACTGTTTTTGATTTACGTGATTACCTCAGGCTTTAATGATTTACACTGAATTTCTGCTATTCCCCAAATTTAGCTAAGCTAGGGATCTTATACTTCCTTTTAGCTCCAAATAAACATATTTAGTATACACACATGTTCTATACAGATCAGAAACAGAGTAAAAGTGAAGACTAGACATTGTAGTTCTAGTGGGACTTTTAGAAGTTCCAAAGGAGGGAAATATATATATATAATTTTAATAAAATATTTTAATCAATACATGATAATATTTTACAATTTAATATAAGCATATACTTAAATGAAGTTGTAACAATGGATTATTAAAAGCATAAGGAAAAGGACTGAAGGTAACCAAAGGGTTAAGTAAACACAGCTTAAAGGTTGGGCACATGAGGCTTTTGCCTCATCTAGAGGCGCAACCAACAGAGTTGTTAAGGTTAAAATGAAGTAGTTGTGTAATGAACACCCCCTTAAAAAGTGAGAACAAACTAGTGAGAAATCCTAAACACCCATTTTATGAAGTGGTGATAAGATTAATAGGAAAACCTGTAGGACACCCCTATTCACAAAGTGATGTTTAGAATAATGGAAGAATCGACATGTATATGAAGTTACTGATGACTGGAGAGTGTCTGTCTGTTTGCAATTCACACTGTCATACCCTTCCTGGCAGCTGACAGGTATAGCATGAAAATGTCCTGACATGATATGCTGACAGAATTTAATCGAATAAGGATATTTTCTACATTATAAAGAACAATTAAACCAATATTTGTAGGGAGTACATAGTGATAAGTTTGCAAGGTTACACCCAGAGTAGAAGAGGGTGAGTGCTTAAATGATGCGTGACAGAGTGCATAGATTCTGCCAATATTCCTTAGAAGGCTGGCGTCTTTCAACATCTGCAATAAGATGCTGCAGATGTTCTATCAGAAGGTTGTGGTGAGCGCCCTCTTTTACGCGGTGGTGTGCTGGGGAGGCAGCATAAAGAAGAGGGACGCCTCACGCCTGGACAAACTGGTGAGGAAGGCAAGCTCTATTGTAGGCACGGAGCTGGACAGTTTGACATCTGTGGCAGAGCGATGGGCGCTGAGCAGGCTCCTGTCAATCATGGAGAATCCACTGCATCCACTAAATAGTATCATCTCCAGACAGAGGAGCAGCTTCAGCGACAGACTGCTGTCACTTTCCTGCTCCACTGACAGACTGAGGAGATCGTTCCTCCCCCACACTATGCAACTCTTCAATTCCACCCGGGGGTAAACGTTAACATTATTCAAAGTTATTGTCTGTCTGTATACCTACATTGTTATCAATCTTTAATTTAATATGTTCTTTATCAGTATGCTGCTGCTGGAGTATGTGAATTTCCCCTTGGGACTAATAAAGTATCTATCTATCTATCTATCTATCTATCTATCTATCTATCTATCTATCTATCTATCTATCTATCTATCTAAAAGGAGAAGCAGCTAGTCATTTCAGTTAAGTTTGTACTGTGAATTGCTCATCACAAATATTAGCAGTCAATCTTTACTGCATCCACCATTATCAAAGAGCAAAAGGGATATATTCATTGTAGTGTCTACTGCTATCCTTGGGTTGCATGAAATGTTGATTACTGTTTACAGTATTTTTGCACTGATTATTTGCATAAGCTTCAAAAAATCAAATTGCATGCAACTAACGTTGTTGTGATAACAAGGTATTCTAGAATAAAGCATTTTTTTCCACAATACAGGTTAGTGATGTGATCAGTTGTGTTGGTGTTCCTTTAACTCTTACTTCAAAGCAGTACCTTCACTTGGCAGCAGCAAGTACTTTGTTATTTTGAAGACAAGATAGATAGCCTGTTGTGCATGTACAAAGCAAGACCTGTCAATCCTCATTGTGTTTCTAACCTTTGACACTCAGTCTTGTGCGCTTACAGTTCCTCAGGGATTCAGATATAGGCATGATTTCTCAGAAGCAGTTCAAGTTGAGTGTGGGTATTGTGGTCACAGGGACATTATATAGCTGTGAAAATTCTCAGCAGTTGGGAGAACTAAAAGGTGGCAAGAGAATAAAAAGGTGTAGGAGGCATTATTCTGTTTTGAAAAAAAAAAGAAAATCTGGAACATAATATTTACTATGGAATTAGATAGAAAAAGAAGAGGCACGGTATAACAGTTTGTACATCAAGTGGAGATAAGAGTTAGGGCATCTCTATATCACTGGGCATAAGAAGATCAATGGTGGAGGTGCAATGGGGGTAAGAAAGGTTAACTTGGATAGCATCTGTCCAAAGAGGGTGGAAATAAGAATAAAAAAGCATACTATACTTGAAACAATACAATCTTCAACACAGTCAGTGAAACTAGCCTGAAAATTGGGGATTTTAGTTTTGTGAGTTGAAAAAAGGTAATGTTCAGAAAGAATACTATTAGAATGACCAAGCCAATACTATTAAAAAGAAAATATTTAAGAAGAAAGAACAGTCAAATTAAATGGACCACGCTTTACACTAAATAGAGAAACAGATTTCAGTAAAGGTGCTTAAGGTGTTTAGTAATGATCAGCTGCAGTAGTTTTTTAGTCTTAAAAAAGAAGGCTAGTCTAGAGAGTTGGACATTTGTCACAGTGTGTGTATACTGAAGCTTTAAATCAGGCAAGTAAGAAGACAAACAATAAAAAGGGGATAATATTTATTCCGTAAGTTGTACTTACATCATTTTGTATGTGTTCTCCGACTTTCAATTACTTCACCTTCCTGCAGTTAAGAGAACAATTTTTACTTACACATATAAAGTAAAATACTACCTTGCTGTTTATTTTGTCTTATTCAAACCACACAAACTATGGAGATATAGTAGTGGCTGCATTGTAGCATTTAGACCCCTGTTCACTTTCCATTTAGAATTCCTTGATTTGACAATATGTTGGAAAAATTAGCTGAGCAAGAAAAGTATGACTGAATAGCCTGTTTTGCAAAATGTTGTCATTTCCCCAAGGGGGAAGTTTGCTTTTTACAGAAGCTCTTGAAATAAATGCATACATGGATAAATTTATGCACATACACACACTGGTCTGAATACTCACCAGAATGATTAAAAAGGACAAAAAAAAAATCAGAAAGAAAACTTCTTTATTGGCAGTCACAGTGAGGCACTATACAGGTATATTGCTTTGATATAAAGGAGCCCCAGTAGTGTTTCCTGACACACTTCTGCTGAATAATGTGTGGCTGGAAATACAGCACTGTTCATAATGACACTCAGTTTTGTTTTCTTTTGTGAACAACCTCCAGTTCTTCCTACAGTCAAAACATTTTGTCTTGCTTATTTATTGTAAATTGGCAATGGTCCATTGTTTGTTAGTATGAGTGCATATATGATGTACAGCTTTCCTTTCTGCGGCCATGGAATGCCTATATGTAGAGCATACTTACAATATTAACTTAAATCAGGTCAATTTAATTTCAACAAGTGATTTGGATTTTGATATCTAGAAAATACCCACAAAGACACATGTAGAACATGTAGTAACCACAAGAGGAGAACTGGACTTTGTTTTCTCAAACAATGTTAACTAATGCACCACCAGGGTGGGCATCACCATTCAGGCAAATTAGGCATTCACCTAGGATGCAGATCATAAAGGGGGGGAAGGGGGGGGCATCCATCCGCACGGGTTAGCTACCAAATAATCTGTTGGTGCACTAATAAGCTTTGCCTTGAGCGCAAAATAACCAGGCACCAACACCGTGCACCATCATCCTGTCTTTAATGAATAATTGCCCATGACAAAATTATCTTAGTAAATGTGAAAATGTAAATTTGATACTTGTTTTTCTTGACTATTTAAAAGCTTTTGTAGAACATTTTATTGTGCAACATCAATCTTTACAATTTTCAGTGACATGTCAGCAAAATCTGAAATGAAGTGCCCACTCTCTCCCAATAGTGATTAAGTCTGTAACTACAACTAGCTAAGCAGAGAAAGAAGCAGCTTGTGAAAGTGGCCTAGTTGCCAAGGCAACAGTAAAAAGACTCTCTTTGGCCTTGTTCTGATTGAGATGCTAAATTCCATATGTCTCTTTTGATTTTGCCTTCCAGCTAGCTAGACCAGAGGTAGGAGGTTTAACACAATGAATGGCCAACACACCCGTCCTCATTCTTTTGTGTTCAAGTACCTGAAAACCTGTTAAATAGACAAAATCAAAGCTATTAAACAAAAAAAATGAGTTCTCCCATCTGATATTATTTAATTAGGAGAAACTAATGGCAGATTCAGAGGAATGTAAACATCTGTAATGCAATTTCTGCATTAAAAACTCATTAATAGTGAATTATATTAGGCTGTACTACATCGGCCAAGTTGCAACTTTTTATACCAGATTGCATGCATTCATTTATGTATGATATTTTAATATTTTCACTTATAAAAATAGCAGCAATTCAGAATAAGATTCACAGAATTGTAACATTATATTAAAATGACATCTAAAAACAGAAAACAGTCTCAAATCCACTTTTTCCAATTCTGGTTCATGAGGGCCACGGCCTATCCCAGTAACACTGGCTCAAGGTGGAAAACATTTTCTGGATGGAGTGCCATTTCATCACTGGGTACAGTCATAATGCAACCACACTCATTTAGATAGATAGATAGATAGATAGATAGATAGATAGATAGATAGATAGATAGATAGATAGATAGATAGATAGATAGATAGATAGATAGATAGATAGATAGATAGATAGATAGATAGATAGATAGATAGATAGATAGATAGATAGATAGATAGATACTTTATTAATCCCAATGGGAAATTCACAATTTACACTGGGCCAATTTGAAATTGGCAGTTAACCTAACCAGTACACAGTGGCGGAAGAAGTACTAAAATAATTTACTTAAGTACACAGGCAGAAATGTACTGTAGTAAATGTTGAAGTACCCCATCGACCTTTCTACTTAAGTAAAAAAGTATTGCTTGGGACTATACTTACTGTAAAGTATTATTAAAGCATCCCATCATTAAACAGTATAACATGGCTTCAGGTGTGAATGTATATACAAAAGTAGTACAGGTTGTGCCATTTTAATAAAGATGCAGATTGTGCAACTAACAAAAGAACACTAGAACATTATAACATTAAAACAATCTAGATGAAAACAGGCCATTCAGCCCAACAAAGCTCGCCAGTCCTATTTAATAATAATAATAATAATAATAATTCATTACATTTATATTTACTTCATTCTTCTAATAAACATCAAGTTGAATTTTGAAAGTTAATAAATTCCTACTGTCTATCATACTACTTGGTAGATGATTCCAAGTGTCTATGGTTCTCTGTGTAAAGAAAAACTTCCTAATGTTTGTGCAAAATTTACCCTTAACAAGAAGTTTCCAACTGTGTTCCCTTGTTCTTGATGAACAAAGTCTCGATCCACTATAATTCCCTTCATAATTTTAAACTCTTTTGTCATATCACCTCTTAATCTTCTTTTACTTAAACGACTCAGCTCTTGTGATCTTTCTTCATAATTCATCCCCTGTAGCCCTGGAATCAACCTAGTCACTCTTCTCGGCACCTTTTCTAGCACTGCTATGTCCTTTTTGCAGCCTGGAGACCAAAACTGTACACAGTATTCCAGATGAGGCCTCACCAGTGCATTATAACCTCCTTGGACCTGTACTCTACATACCGTGCTATAAAACCTAACATTTTGTTAGCCTTTTTAAGGACTTCTGAACACTGTCTGGAAGGTGATAGTGTAGAGTCCACTATGACTCCTAAATCCTTCTCATATGATGTACTCTGGATTTTCAGACCTCCCATTGTGTATTCAAATCTAATATTTTTACTTCCAATGTGTAATACTTTACATTTTCTGACATTAAACTTCATCTGCCATTAATCTGCCCTAGCCTGTATCCTGTCCAAGTCCCTCTGTAATGATTTAACATTTTCAATATCATCTGCCAATCCACCTATCTTGGTATCATCTGCAAACTTAACCAGCTTACTTAACTTTCTATCCAAATCATGTATATATTTTAAAACATAGCAGCACTGCCCCCTGAGGAACAACACTCTTAATATCAGCCAGTTCTGAAACCCTCTGCTTCCTGTGTCTGAGCCAATTCTGCACCCATCTAAAAACGTTGCCTTGAATTCCCACTTTTAGTTTGATGCAGTACCTCTCATGTGACACCTTATCAAATTCTTTCAGGAAGTCCAGTAAATATCATAAGCTCCACTTTGATCATTCCCTTTTGTTACTTCCTCATAGAATTTCGGCATGTTAGTAAAAACATGACCTCCCTCTTCTGAACCTAAGTTGACTATTCAGAAAAACTCTTGTACTTGCCACGTACTGCTCAATCTTATTCTTATTAATTCCTTCTATTAATTTTCCTGTGATGCATGTTAAACTTACTGGCCTATAGCTGCTTGGATCAGCCCTGTCACACATTTTATATAATGGGATAATATTTGCCATTTTCCAGTCCTTTGGAACTTCCCCAGTGTGCAGCGACTTCCTAAAAATGTGTGTGAAGGGTTTATATACTGTATGTACTCACTAATCTCCTTAAGAACTCAAGGGTAAATATTATCTGGTCTTGGAGATTTGTTGATTTCAGCCTGAGCAGTATTTCTCCCTCTACAATTTGCAATTCAATCAGTACCTCCTTAGTAGTCCCATTTACCTCTGGGAAATCATCCACTTCCTCACACCTCATAAATGCTTATTTAGAGCATCTGCTATTTCACTATCTGTATTTTTTAATTCCCCTTTACTATTCCTGATGCACATCACCTCCTCAACTGTTCTTTTACTACTAAAATACTGCGTCACACACACATGCATGGGAAGCAGCTAAAGGGCTCAAATAAGGGTAATTCCATGCCAGACCAGGAGGTGGCGGAGAGCACCAATCCTTTCTCTCTTTCCTCTGCAGAACAGTTACAGGAAATTCTGCCTGACTGTGGTGACGTCATTTCCTCTGCTCTTCCATAAAACCAGCATTTTTACCTCCTCCAAATCAGGTCTCTTCTGGACTTGAATCTGTACGCAATTGTGCAACCAATTTACTATTTTGCAGCTGGGTTTCAAGTATACAGGAGACTGCCGCAAACCTTTTTCCTGGCTGTTGTCTATTCATTTGATAACTTGTGTAGTCAGCAGGATGATGGGCTCCAAGAAGTATCAGGAGTAGGACCTGAAGTACATCCTGAAGAATACATCCTCTACTAACATCCAGTTGGGAAAATACCATACCAGAGTTTTAGTGGAAAGAGCTTCCCATGATTTGGAAAGACCAGGTCCAAGCTCCATCCCCAGTACACATAATCAGGCAAACTAGATACCACAGGGAGTGTGCAGGGTGGACCAATACGATTGGGATGGTCCAGATGGGGGAGGCAAAAGGGGCTTATGCTCTCTCGAAGGAGAGTGCCAGCCTCTTCACCTAGACAGAGCTTTTGGCTAAAAGTGGGGGTGTCCCAGACACACAGGTAAGCAGTGGAAATTTGACCCAGAGTGGCCAACCCAAACCTAGGCTTTATCCATATGGGCTAAGGTGGGACACTGGCTAAGGCCAGAAGAAAATAACACCCGCCAGTTCGTGGAGCAGGTCACCTGCTATCTATTAATAAACAGCCTTCTTGAACATCTTGCCCAGTCGGTCTGGGGACAAAGATTTTCTATCATGCTCAAGCTTATGAAGCTCATAGAGACTATTAGGGTGGCCTCGTTGGCTGGGAGGGCAAAACCATTCCTTAGTCAAACCTTAGTAGGTTACGTGGGGCACGTGCAATATTCCAGTTCCTGGTGGATAATGTTCTCTGCAGACCAGTTACAAGAAATTCAGCCTGACCCCAATGACGTCACTTCCTCTGCCTTTCTATAAAACTGCCATATTTACCTCCTCCAAATCAGTTCTCTTTTGGACTTGAATCTGTACACAATTGTGCAACCAATTTACTATTTTGCAGCCGGGTTTCAAGTATACGGGAAGCTGCACCAAACCTTTTTCCTGGCTCTTGTCTATTCATTTGACAACTGAAAGAATCTCTGGGTTGTCTTTCACCTTTTCTGCTATATTTCTCTCCAGCTGTCTTTTAGCCTCGCTAATGCCCCATAAACCTACACCCTTTTATCCTGAATCAAGATTTGAGCCATATATTATGCCTTCCAATCTCCTCAGTCTTACCTGGACTGGCATGTGGTACAGGCAAAACTTCTGAGAAGACTACGTTGGCAGTTCTGCTCCTCAGCCTGGTACCTAGCGCAGAACTGACAGACTACCCTTATGGATGTAATTTGTTCCAACATGGACGAAGACAACTAGATCCACCCCCACTCTAGCCAAGAGCCTATCCACCTTTCCAGGGAGATCTCCTACCTGTGCACCCAGAAGGCAACACAATGTGTGCGACTCTCTCTCTGGAGCATTCCTGCACTTCAGTCCCTCTAATGATCAAGTCCACAACTATCATTGCATTTGTCTTTCTGGGAATTGGTTTTGAGATGGCCTGTTGAGGCTTCTCATGCCAGCCTACTATCTCAGAATCTTCAGAGACACCATCCAGCTCTGCAATTACCTGAAAACAGTTTGATATTTACAGTTATGGGCTGATACCCCAGGATAGTGTGCACCTTTTAACTTATGCCTTGTGACTGTGACCCACCAATCTCTACCTGTCTAGCCTGGATTGTCCTTTGTTTTAATGATCCATTATGCTGCCATTATCCTTGACTGCTCTACTTCCCGACAGCTAAGAACTGTTCAATCTAAAAACTTGTTTAGTGAATATCTGCTGCTAGCTAACTTCCTACTGTCTTATCTACCTTTGTGCCTGATAGGGCATCTTAAGGCTGACTGCCCAACTGTGCACTGCTGAGCCTTCTCCTTTATTACTTTGAAGACAGCCACATTTTTTTAAACTAAGGATTCTTTGTTTCTTACTTATTAACTATTTATTGTTACAGCACCAGTTCTTTACTTATTTACTTACAGAAGGCAGTAAAGCTACTGCAGCTTTCTGCCCTGCCTCGTTAATGCTAGTTCAAAAAAAAGAAAAGGTACATGTAACAAGTGACTTCTCCAAGCACACCCCCAAACACCCAGCTGCCTTTGGTCCTGTGCGGGTAAAAATAAATAAATAAATGAATAAATAAATAAGGCAAAAGCCCTTCTAAAATGAAAAAGCTTTAAAAAAATTCCAAAACAATTCCTTAGTCTCCACCAAAACCCAAGTTTGTAGGAGCAAAATGCATTTTTTAAAATTAACTCTCACACCACAGAAAGCACAAAAACTCTCAGCAACTCCCAGCTGCTTCTCTCTCGATTGCAAAGATGACATCAGAAAACGTTAGCACATTCCCCAACCCCCTCATTAGCCCCGTTATGAACATCACGTCAATAATAAATCAGGTATTTTATATAGTCAGTTTTTTCTTCATAAGCGGGGCAGCATCCAAAAAAATTTACCAGGAGGAGCACTGGATTTTCACATGGGCCAACATGTGATTACAGTACAAATAAAGCCCAGAATATTTTCACTTTGCAGTAAATATGCCTGAGAGTGCATAAGCAGCAAAGATAAGTGCAAACACTATTTGTCATATAGAATACAAATGCTGCAGGTTCATATAAGGCTGATCAAACATGTGCCACCAACTTACATACAGAAAAGCAACACATAGCACTCAATTTAGAACCCTGGGCAACAGGAAATCTCTCTATTGTAAAAAAAAAAAAAAAACTTGCAACAAGATGAGACTTTTTCCCGGGGACAAGACGTGATCTTTTGAAGAGAGACAGAGACATTCTCACTTCCCGTGAGACGGACAAGTCACGTCATGCTTACAACCTTCAGACACAAGTCCCGTGATACACATGCAGAGCAGGTTACAGATAATGGAAGCAGGAAAATTTGAAAGTCTCAAAAAATGAGAGTAAAGATCACATTAGCACAAACAAACTGAAAATATTACTCGGGGAAATAACTGAACAGCGAAAAGAGATCGAATATTCAGGTGCTGTGCAGGCTTTTAAACGTTCAAAGCTCCACAAGAAATGCAGATCACGTGGCACACAGCAGCAGCAAGCCAACAGCTTCTCGAGCAAAGAGGAGGTGAAAAAAACACCTGTTACTTATTTCTGAATGTATCACCGTTTAAGAGGGGTTTCAGAGGAGCAACCGTGTCTCCTTGGGATGCGCTCAGCCCCCCAGTGCACAACGGCGCCTACCGCTGGCAGGGGTGGAGGGTCAGGCGAGTGAATTGCAGGTCATGTGTGAGGGCAACAGCACGCCAGCAACTGCTCAAGCAAAGAGGAGTTAAAAAAAAAGTATTTGTTTCCTAGTCATTAAAAAAACAAAATACAAACAATGTAACAAAGTAAAAAAAAAAATAGTTCAGCCTACCGCTGCATGCTGCTTTAATAAGCTGTTTAAACTTAGCTATCTGATGTTAACACTGCACTAGGCTGATGTGCGATATCACTTAGTATAAAAGCAGTTGTTAAACCACTGAACTTACTTTTTCAGTGGTGAACTTGGAGTCCATAAAATAAATTTCAGCCGAAGTTATATCCTCAGAATCTCTCTTTAATTATTCCTTTCACTTTACCTCTGGGCTCTGGCTTTCAGATGCATAGTAACACATCAAATGTTGCACTCTGGCCACTTGTATTTTGTTTTATTTAAGTTTAAATGGACAGGTTTATAATCGTATGGATTGAAGTGGGGCAGAGGTAGTTGCCGGACAGCATGTTGCTGTGAGTATCTGTACTGTTAAAAACGTACACCTTTCCTGTTATTAGTTATTATTTTCTGATACATGCAAAGGCTCCATTGCGAGCAGGATCTCAGGGTGAGTACCCAAGTCACCCAGATGGTAGATCCAGGAATTTATAAAAGTATTAGGTTAATATGTTTATATATTCTGTTTACAACAATACCAATAAGGAATTATGTAAAACAATTATATTCTAATATAAATGTGTTACAGTATTGCATTTGTACAATGAGAGATTGATCAATGACAGATCTCATGAACAATCATGAATCAGATGGTCGCTACTTTCACTTGCACTTTAAACATCTGAATGAAAGAGGCTGACAACATCATGCATGCGCTTTACAATTTAAGTCCCAAATTAGAAAATTGGTACTATACTGGGACCCAAGAAGATTATTAAAGTGCCAATGGAGTCAAAAAGAGGCAAACATTGGCCATTAAATGAAAAATGGTAAATGTTTTTTACCTTCAACCATATTTTCCATACATGAATACTACTAAAGTATGAAAAAGTAGGAGACTAACATTGTTAAAACAGTGCTCCATTTATCCATCCATTTTCCAACCCGCTGAACCCGAACACAGGGTCACGGGGGTCTGCTGGAGCCAATCCCAGCCAACACAGGGCAGGAACCAATCCTGGGCAGGGTGCCAGCCCACCACAGGACACACACAAACACACCAAGCACACACTAGGACCAATTTAGAATCGCCAATCCACCTAACCTGCATGTCCTTGGACTGTGGGAGGAAACCAGAGCGCCCGGAGGAAACCCACGCAGACACGGAGAAAACATGCAAACTCCACGCAGCGAGGACCCGGGAAGCGAACCCGGGTCTCCTAACTGCGAGGCAGCAGCGCTACCACTGCGCCACCGTGCCGCCCGTGCTCCATTTATCCATATCCCAAATCTGTTTATTCAGAGTAGGGTCATGGGACAGCTGAAGCCAATCCCAGCAACCATTGGGTGTAAGGCATGAACACACATACACCAGGATCATCAGCACTGTCAGTCCACCTAGCCTGCATGTGGAAACCAGAGTACCAGGAGGAAACCCACATGAACAGGGGGAGAACATGCAAACTTTACACACAGAGAACACCTGGGGCTGGAATTTAAAACAACTAATATTCAAAACAGGAAAAGATTTCTGAGGTGTATTGCTGCCAGTGAAAATGCTTAATTTAATCTTTAGTAAAGCTCAGAAATTATTTCTTTGGGTGTGGCACAAGGATATGAGGAGTTTTGAAAACAATCTATGAAAGATCACTTTGTTATTTGACTAATGGCATCAGATAAGGAATGATGTAGTCAAAATTAATCAATGCAGCTTATTTACCCTGGAATAAGCATAAAAAAGGTTTTTCAAGTGAGCTCCACCATTAATATATTTTCCTAAAATAGTTTGCAAATAGTTTAACATAGACTCTATTTAACTGTTCAGTTAACTTGAAAAAAGCTAAATTATTCCTATAAAGTACATGCACTATGTGTACTTTATACATCTGATAGAATAAACCTTGCTGAATAATTCAGTTAACAGTCCAGTCTGATGTGTTTAACTCTGTGATAAATGTCTACTTCTTGTCTCAAACTTTTGATATTTTCAGGTGTTCTTGCAGTTCTCAGTGGTCTAACAAACATGTCTTTCACACTAACAGTAGATTGATATTTATTTAAATACTTTAAAATAGTGCAAAAAAGAAAATTCATGCACACCAAAGGATATTGAGTACAAAGTCTCCTTTGCACGTCATTGGCAGATTTAGACTCAATGCATGTCATAAAGGCAAACACGTAATAAGGAACAAGCCAATTGTCTATGACCACCAGAACTTTATACCCTTGCTCTGTTGACTCACATAAACTTTGAAAATCGTCAAATCCTTGAGCCACACTTGCTAATTTCATTTCAACATTTCAAGCTTGACCTGTCATTTCCTTCTCTCTCTCCCCCAACCCTTTCTTATTTATATCTTAGTTGTGAGATGAAAAGTGGAAAGGATTATTTTAGTGCAACACAAAAGAAAAAACTGCCTGTGATGCATGAAGAGCATTGCTTCACATGTTGCATTGCCTCAGATAGTACGATAAATAGTAAATGGTTTATTACTCACAGATTTTTCACTTGGACAGACTTGGTTAATTTTACCATATCATTTGTTCATGCTTGAGAAACAATTCACCAAAAAGAGTTGTTCAAAAAGAACAAACCATTCATGTCACTGTAAAATGTACTACATCGCTATGTAGTAATGTAGTGGTACAGAAAGTAAAGACTTTTGTTTTAAAAATGTAGCTAAATCTACTTAAGTATGATACATTAATAATTTAAGTATAGTAATGAAATACTTGTACTTTCCTTTTCACCACTGCTATTACATCTTTGTGGAGGTCGGGGAAAAAAAAACTATTTTCAAGCTCCATACAAAAATCATCTAAGTGAAAACTTAAAACACATAATGCTGAATCTGTGAAGCACCAGCCCTCCCAACTGCATCACTGTTGCAATGATGACAAACTGTAGCACTTAAGAGTGCTACTTATGTTAGATTTTAATTCTAAAACCAACTAGCAATTGACCAATTATATGCTGATCTGACAATTACACATACTGTAATGAGCAAAAACCAGTCACTTCTGATCTACAACTTCACTGACATGGTTTCCATCGGAGAGAACAAAAGCCCAATAATTAGTTGCCAAATGCCTCATACCTAATACCAATGGCAACCTGGCAACCGTTAATGCCAAGCACTACAGAGATGCATGGAATAAATTACCTAGAAATGTGGTTAAGAGTAGGACTTTAGGAACCTTTACAGCTTGACTTGATATAATTTGACATGATGAAATTGCAAGGATTGGCAAACTTTGTTGGGCTGAAAGGTTTGTTCCTGTCAAAATTGTTTCCATGTTTTATTCTATTCAAAACATAAAACCTAAAAACTACTTATTACTTCAGTCTCTCTTTTGCCACCACAAAGATGGCCTGACTGAGGCAGAATATTGCATTACATTGATTTAATAATTGATAGTTTTAGCATATGCTTGATATACTATACATACTTAATCAGTGGTAAGGGCTGAGCATTTATTCTACTGCTGGTACTAAATCCATGCATTTGCACCAGACAGGCACTTGCTAACTACATAAATTATTTCACTTTTTAGTTTTTTGTCCATACATACTGTCTGAGAGATTTGCCTTAGGCAGTTGTCAATGTCATTTATGAGACAGATTGAAGTGTATCAAAAACTCAGTGTAACACCTAGATATTACACTTTATTGTTAATTCAGTGCAGTTTGCAAGTAAAATTCATAAGGGATCTGAATCAAATTGGGGGAAAACTTGGAGTGAAACTTTATGTAGTTTCAGAAATTAAACTTCCCCAAGTTTTAGCACTGACACTGTAAATCAATTTGTAACGGAAGTTACAAAATGAGAAACATTGCCCAACATTGCTTTAGCCTGTCTTTTATAATTTTAACAACTGGATTATACTGAGTGCAACATGGTGGAACAGTCATTAATGCTGCTGCATCCGAGCTCCTTATGTCAATTATTCTCAATTATATTCATATCAGTTGCCTCTAGGTACTTCTAATTTCCTTCCACATCCCAAAGTATGCATGTTAAGTTAACTGAAATTATTAAATTGATCCAGTGTGATTAAACAAACATTCATGAGTGACGGCACCTAGTGATGGACTGTCTGAGGTGGATTCCTTTCTAAAACTTGAGGTTTAATATAACTATTGGAAAAAAGCTGGTTAAGAAAACAGATGTTGGGAGTCTTTTAAACAAGTGCTCCTTTACATATGTTGCTACCTAAATGCTCCAAACAAAACACCATGTAATATCTGCTAGGATTTGATACTCCTGCCACATATAATTGAACTTCACATTTGAAGCACATGATTCTGCGTTGCATACTTTAGTACTTTTGGCTCCTGTAGACCATTGTGTCTTTATTTACTGAAACTGCCAGTTGATGAGCTAGGGCTATAACACTAACTGACCTAAAAAATCTAATTCCTCACACACATTCAGTTCTGATAAACTAGCCTAAGCATGAAGTTCACCTCTGTTAGCTCAGACCTCAGACATAACTGTGCAGGTATCTTGAGAACAATCAATAATGAATACAGGAATATTTTCAATTATAACATTGTTAATTTTAGGACTTATACTGAAGTTTACAAATTCTTTCATTGTAATGACAGTCGTCTGCTTCTCCATCTTGATTTGATGCAAACACTAAAATAATGTTATTGAGAAAAATTATAAAATAGCTTGCATTGTCAATATGCCATAAAGGACTAAACACTTCGACCGTATAGATGCCACAGTCTCCATCAAGAAATCCATGAGCAACTGTGAAGAACAAGGATTATTCATTCAGTTCTCAACCAGAAGTCCCACATAAGCCTGGAAATATACTCTATGCTGAGACTCCAAGCCAAAATTTATAAAAGATGACAATATGCTTGTCGATAACAATAGCAGGTATGAGCTATGGAAATACCTCAAACAAGCTGAAAGTCAAGGTTAAAGGACTACATTTTTTCTTTTTTTGCCAAGTTGTTATCTATTCTATTTAAATTATTAATATTTAGATGCATCAACTGTGGATGTCCCACTAAGGACAGGCTCCCTATCAGGAGTCAGCTGCTCCTTTGTGCTCAATTTTACCTGGATAGACTCTGGTTCCCATAAGCCTGAAACTGGATGAAGCAAGTTTGATAATCGATTGATGGATTTTTGGTGGGATTTGTTAATGAACAGACAGATAGTTAGGTGTATTTTAAAAAAAATATAATTTAAAACTGCTATATTTGTATTTTATGTACATATTGCATACTGGTGTTGGGCTTCCTGTTGAATTTTGTATGGTTTGCTGCATTTTAAATACTGCTTTAACTGTACAATACTTGTTAAAAAAAGCTCACAAACAATTTAAACCTTTTCTTTCCTTTAAAATAGGTCAATCTACATAAACAAAATCATAGTCTTTCTTTGTTGAACATTGAAGCAAAAATTGACTGAACCAATTTTCACGATATTTTGCATCAGCGATTTCATTGGTCCAAATTAAAATATAGTCTCTATGGTATATAAGGTAGAGGGGTTGGAATGGTGGGAGTCAGCCCAAAAAAACAGCACCAATACAGGGACAACAATTCCTATCAAAGAGCAAGAAAGCACTGTGGCTGATGAAAAGGCATTATTCTCAGCATGCACAAAGTTTTTTCCGGCCAAAGTCAAATCTTGTAGACCACAGGTACAGCATTTTCTTCTCAACTAATTGCGATAACAATTTTATTGTCTCACTGGATTACAGCTTTTGTTTAAGTGTATGTTATTTAATTTTAGCTTGGTTGTTTAGCCACATTGACAGTTTTTCCCAGTATATTTTCATCTAGGCCATTTTCTGAAAAACAGTGTTGCTAAACCCTTTGTTTCAATGTCCAAAAAAAACTTAACTCCAAAATACCATATTTAGTAAATTTTGTACTTGCAAAAGAAGTTCTGCATCAATTTTGCACAACTGTTCATAAGAATTTTATAAGAAATTCTCTACTCAGCTAGCTCTCCTTTTATTAGCAACATTTACAGAAGATAGAGACAATAAAATTCTACCTCAAACTTTCTTGCCAAGCATTAATCCCCATCTTTCCTAAACAAAATAAAGACTTATTACAATGTGCATCTGTCACAAAAACGACCACAAGACATCGAGAAGGTTTGGGCCAGCCACCCATTTAATCATTTACGGCTGCAAAACTTATCGAAATATAGAGCCATGCTATTTCAACAGAGTCCAAAACAGAACTGATTTCTATGAAGCAAGATGGCAGCTTTAAAGGCCAGTAGCGGAAGTGATGTCATCAATACCGGAACCAGAAGTGACGTCAGTGGCTGTCCCAGAGCCGGGTGAGATTTCCCTAGAATGGTCTGCAAAAGATCGAGAGGGAAAATTAGTGCACTCCGCCACCCCCTGGTCTGGCATGGAATTACCTGTATTTAAGCCCTTTAGCTGTCTCCTAAACACACGTGTGTGACAGCATCATACAGACCAATTTCACTTCTGAATAATGATGTTAAGATACTCTCCAATGTCCTAGCTAGAAGTATGGAGAAAGTGCTGCCCTCTGTAATATCACAAGATCAAAGTGGCTTTATTAAAGGCAGACACTTAGCTTCCAATCCTCGACGCCTTTTTTTATGTAATATATTCAATTGCAAAGTCAAACACCACAGAGATACTATTATCTTTGGATGCAGAAAAAGCATTTGATATGATTGAATGGAACTACCTTTTCACTACATTGGAGAAATTTAGGTTTAGCCAAAATGGGGTGGTTTTTGACTGTACAGCTACTTACCAAGGGTTCTCACTGAATGAACAATTACTGAAAGGACCTGACCTAACTAATCCTCTCACTGGATTTCTTATAAGATTCAGAGAGCAGCCAGTTGCATTAATGGCATATATTAAAATCAATGTTTTACAAAGTCAAGGATCCAGATGAAGATACTGGTCTCCTTCACTTTTTGGGGTGGCATGAAGGTAATCTGAATGATGGGTTAGAGGAATACAAAATAACAGTACATCTTTTTTGTGCTACTTCTTCACACAGTTGTGCTTTACAAACAACAGCTGGGGATGCAAGAAACACAGCTTCTGAAGAAACAATTAACAATGCCCCACAGTTTCTATGTTGACGACTGCCTAAAGTCGACTGCTACAGAAGATCAGGTAATAAAGTTAGTCAAAGATCTTCAAGACGTGTGTTTCAAAGGAGGATTTCACCTGACCAAATGGGTGAGTAACCGCAGAACAGTCATGTTGTCCATAACTGAAGACAGGGCTATTGAACAAAATGACTTAAACTTAAGCCATGAATTGTTACCAATTGAGAGAGCTCTAGGTGTTCATTAGTGCACATAAACTGAGAGTTTCAAGCTCCAAGTAAAGTTATAAGATAAGCCTGCCACAAAATGTGGTATTCAGTCAATGGTCAGTTCAGTATATGACCCACTTGGATTTATAGCACCAGTTATTTTCTGCTAAAATTATCTTAAGAGACCTGTGTATGAAGATGCAAGGATGGGATGAAGAAGTGGAGATTAAGTATGTTCAGCAATGGATAAAATTGATGGGTGATTTGCAGTTACTTGTGGATTACAATGTACTGTAAACAGGTGCATCAAACCAACAGGGTTTAGGCACACAGTCCGAGCAAATCCATCATTTTGGAGACTCTTCTGAAGATGTATATGGCACTGTTTCTTATCTTCTCCTAATTAACAAAGAACATAAGAGACATTGTTCATTTTTAATGGGAAAGTCGAGAGTGGCACCACTGAAACCTGTCACATACCAAGGTTAGAATCAACAGCAGCTGTGGTAGCAGTCAAAATAGAGAAGATGCTAAAACAGGAACTGCAAATTTCCCTGCAAGAGTCAACCTTTTGGACTGATAGCATCACTGTATTAAGGCATATTACAAATGAAAGTGCTTGCTACTAAACCTTTGTTGTCAACAGAGTAACAGTGATGAGGGAGCACTCTCAGTGATTGCATTGGAGGCATGTCACATCTGCATTAAATCCACCAGACCAGGCATCAAGTGAACTGACCACAAGAAGTTTCATCAAAAGAAAGACATGGATTCAAGGCTCAAGCTTCTTACTAAAGCCAGTACACGAATGGCCAAAGAAACCTAATGAAGATTTGCTTATTAATGATAATCCAGAAATCAAAGGCTGAAAACATAGAAGAACTTATAGACTACTACTCAGGGTGACTATGTTTGAAGAAAGCAGTGGCATGGTTTCTTAGATTCAAAGAAGTGCTACTGCACTTGAAAGATGAGAGAAAGACATTTCAACTTGAAGCCAGTCAACTGAAAGTAACACAGAAAAACAAAAAATGCTCATCACGGAGAACATCAAAAGATATAAACTGACATTAAAACCAAACCTGAATTCTTTAGAAGGCTTTTCTAAAACTGAAAAAAGAGCTTATTCACCTCGGTCAATTACAACCTCATCCAGAAGAGATTAAAGCTTTACAGAAAAATCACCATGTAAAGAAAAATAACCAAATCAACAAACTTGATCCAGACCGGCAAAGTGGAATTTTAAAGGTCAGAGGCTGACTCAGCAAAGCTACTTTTCCAGAAGAAGTTAAACACTCCACAGTTCTTCACAAGAATTCATATGTTGCTCCTTTTGCTTTGCAGCATATATGCAAAGAAAACAGCACTGGAGAGACCCATGAACAAACTGTGCCTGCTCCAAGAAACAGCAATTAATTGAAATGATTAATCTTAAATTTTGTGTGCTTAAATTGCATTTGTGCTTTAACATTTAAGTTAAGTTTTCATTTAAGTGTTCATGAAAAAGTTAAGGTTCTTACCCAAGTAGGGTTGTAGTAATTGATTTTGCCCTTAGCATAAACAATTAGGGGCCGGATGTGTAACAGCCAGTTCTTATTTAGTAAGGTTATGTTAAATTGATAGTATTGTCTTAGTTATGTTAAAATGGTTGCCTATATTTGCTTGAATATTCACTGCACCTTTTTAAAAATAAAGTTTATTGGACTGAGAAATTTCTTCTGAGAAACTGGAAGAGACACAGTTATACATGGAGTTTGGTAATGTTCCCAAACATTTCTGTGACTTTGTAGAACTCAGAGTAAATGTTCAGAATATGGTAGAAACTGAACCAAGGGACAGTATTAGTATCTTTTACTAATTCTTGATGGTAGGCATTAATTCAAGTTAATTTTATGATACAGCATTTATAAATGTATGCTTTGAAACCAGTATATTGTAACATTATGATTTGTATCAATTTTAAATTAACACTGAATAAATCAACTTTGAATTATATAGATAACATTATCAAATATTGGCATTGGCTTTCCAAATATGAAAACCTACAGCAATCTTTGTGAACACCAATTCCCCCTACTGTAAAATTTTTTTCTGATCCATGGATTCAGTTATTCAACAAGCAATCCAGTTTAATGTGTGATTAAACATCTATTCATGAAACTACAGTAAACCAAGAAACGCTGTATAAAGAAGTGGAATTCACAGTTCTAACCCAGGAAGGAGTTACGACAATAATGGAATTCCATCATACATAAAAAGAACAAATTCTTGAGTCATGAGCAGAGAAATTGATAGAGAGGTACTGTAAATGACGGGAGGTACACTTGCATTTCAGCCAGCAAACACAAATATACAGTATGCTTTCATGACTTAAAACATTATAGAAATATACCAGGTCAACACCAGGTACTTTGGCTAGTTTATATGTATATTTAAAGAAGGATGCAGATTAATAAGGACTCAGAAATCTAGCTATAAGCACTATCACAGCTAAAATATAAAAAGATACAGGATCAACATCTTCTCAGGTGATTGAGAGACTAAAATAAACAATAGCTAAAGAAAAAAAAATTAAAAGCATGAACAGTTACATTTCTGTGTGATTTGGTTCTGGGTTTATTAAATTAGTTAAGCTATTAGGTATATAAGGTAGTTAGCTGGTGAGGTTTTGAAGGTTAGGAATAATTGTTTGGCCAAAATAACACAAAATAAAGTAGTGATGGATGTAAATATTTTACTAATTTTATATAAATTGTAATGCATGAGCAGCCTAGGTGTCATCTGAATCTCATACAGGAGAGTTGGGAGTAGAAAACTCCTTCATCCTCCCATAACATCCTGGATTACATTGCAAGGCTGTTTAGATATTTTGCTATGGTGAAAAAACACATGTAGGTGGCGCAATGTTCCAAGTCCAAGTTTTACAACCACAGCACCAACCTCCACAATTTCCGACCATGGGACAGGGTCTTTGGCCTCATGCCCACTTCATACTCCAAACTCCTTGCCCATTGGCAAAAGCCCTTTGAAGTCTTGAAACAGAAGGGGATCATGGACTACCTTGTGCCACAACCTAACCAATGCCCATGGGAGCATTGCCCATCTCTGTCACGTCAACCTCCTTAAACCCTGGCAGGACTAGGTAGAGTCTGAGTGGATGAAGTGCTCTTCGATATCGGTGACCTTCACTTTCGGGAGACCCTCAGTCCTCAATGGAAAAGTGAGCTGGGGAGGTGACCGCCTCTGTCACTGGAGTGATGGGTGTCAATGCTGATTCACAGTGATATTGTGACTGGTTACAGATTGGCCATATAGCCTTCAGCTGGTCGAACAAGCTGAGGTAGAGGTTAGACGTATGCTGGACTTAGGTGTTATTGAGGAGAGTCATAGTCCCACCTCTAATCCTATTGTGTTGAACCACAAACCTGACAGGAGGTTGTACTTTTACAATGATTCCTGTCAGCTGAACCAGGTCTCCTGTTGCAATGCCTATCCCATGCCTAGGGAGTATGACCTCCTGGAGCATCTGGGTAACACCTGGTACCTATCCATTTTGGACATGACTAAAAGCTAAGGAAAAGACAGCATTTAGCATCCCAAGTGAACACTGGAAGTACTGTGTCCTACCCTTTGGGTACCTGCGGCACCGGCAGCCATTATCTGGTGGACAGATTGCTTTGACCCCCTAATGCCTATAGTGCTGTCTACCTAGATGTAAGGCCTCTATACCAGCACCTGGAAGGAAAACATACAGCATGTCTTAGTTGTCCCATCTGCAATGCAAGCCTGTGGATCAACGCAAAAAAATGTTATTTCGGGTTGACTGAGGCCAAATACTACATGGTAGGTGGAGGTTGAGGCAACCCTCAGTGCTCCAAAGTTGCAGCTATTCAAGACTGGCCCAAGCCACAAACAAAAAGGCAAGTCCATGCATTTCTGGGTCTAGCAGGAGATTATTAGAGGTTTATACCTTAATGCTCAGAAAGGACTGTGCCTTTAACAAATCTTATACAAACAGAACACCCCTGGCACAGTAGCATGGATTCTCCCAGATGGAAGCAGTATTCAGTGACCTGGAATTGGCCCTTACATCAACTCTTGTTCTGATTAGCCCTAACTTTAATTTGCTTTTTTTAACCTTCAGATTGACACTTCAGACACCGGGCTCAGTGAAATGTTGAGCCAAGTTGTTGATGGAATTAAACACCCCATCATATACCTAAGTCAGAAACTGATGGAGCAGGAGAACAGATATGTGGCAGTTGAGTGGGAGGCCCTGGCTTTCAAGTGGGCATTGACTCAGCTCCAATACTATCTGATGGAACAGGAGTTTACTTTGGACACCAATTACTCCCTCTTGCAATGGTTGTGTTCCCATCGGGACTCCAACCCTTGGGTAAAAAATTGGTTCCTGAGTCTCCAGCATTTCAAGTTCATCATTCATTGAAGTTAAGGTCATGTCATGCATGTGCACCTGGGAACCACCATCCAGGCTCTGAAAAGCTAAGCAGTACCACCTTTGGATGAGTGAGGGTGTTGGTGTATTTCTTCTCTCTCCACCACAGTTGCAGGAGGACGTCCCAGGATGGCGCCTAGCTCCACCTGCAAGACCCAGAGAAGGCTCTGCCCTTTCTGCCCTGGACAGCATAAGATCAGGAGATTCCAGGAAGAAGGTAGTCAATCTGGACCAGGGCCTCAACTGAGACAGCTTCTGCTGAAGTACCATACTATAGGCTGGAAAGCCTTACCATTCAAATGCAGAGGGCACTAACCTTGTTTATACTTTTCTTCACTGCTGTTAAACGGGGTTGCCTACTTGGTCTCCCAACTTTTCTCTGGCATTCCCGGTCTGTTCGCTTGGTCACAAACTATTTATTTCCTTAACCCATTTTATCCATACATGGCCAAAGTGTCAAGTGTCTTTATCTTAAAAAATGTATTTCTTTTAAAGTATTTTTTGGAGTTTTCAACTATGGAGAATTCAGTTCTTAGTTATTTCCTAATGCACTTAAAAAGTAAAAAAAATGCAAGTGTTTCTGATTGTGTTGCATCTCTGATATAGGTTCACAAAAGCATTTCAGATCCTTGCATCTGAGTATTAAGCTTCTACTTAATACTCGACTTTAGGCAGTCGTCAAAATAGAAACTGTGGAGCATTGTTAATTGTTTCTTCAGAAGCTGTGTTTCTTGCATCCCCAGCTGTTGTTCGTAAAGCACAACTGGGTGAAGAAGTTTTACCAAAGAATCTTCTGAGTGCCAAGCATGTTTCAGCATTTCCATGTCTGACATCAGAAGAATGGGTTCTGGAAAGGAAAGGAAACTTACATTTTTTGAGCTTGCAGAAATAGGACAGGGATTAGACTTATGAGCTCCAGGTCAAAGACAACAGAGTGTATTTATTTGAGGACAGAAATGCATTTAAGTAATCTTTATAAAGTCAGATGACCTGACCAGAGAAATACAGTATGATTCACTAAGAATGCTTTGTTACTACTGAGACTTCAATTACAAGATTAAGCACCACCTGAGACCGAACATCTAGTGCTATTGGGTTGTATAGTGTGGACTTCTGTGCTCTATTGCTTTTATTTATGGCACTAGCTATTTAAAGATCAAAGTTTATTAAGCTCGGGCGGCACGGTGGCGCAGTGGGTAGCGCTGCTGCCTCGCAGTTGGGAGATCTGGGGACCTGGGTTCGATTCCCGGGTCCTCCCTGCGTGGAGTTTGCATGTTCTCCCCGTGTCTGCGTGGGTTTCCTCCGGGCGCTCCGGTTTCCTCCCACAGTCCAAAGACATGCAGGTTAGGTGGATTGGCGATTCTAAATTGGCCCTAGTGTGTGCTTGGTGTGTGGGTGTGTTTGTGTGTGTCCTGCGGTGGGTTGGCACCCTGCCCAGGATTGTTTCCTGCCTTGTGCCCTGTGTTGGCTGGGATTGGCTCCAGCAGACCCCCGTGACCCTGTGTTCGGATTCAGCGGGTTGGAAAATGGATGGATGGATGGATGGAAGTTTATTAAGCCTACTTTTCTAATGTATGTTTTTTTCTCTCTCTGGAAATGGTTAGGTCAACCAAGGGTGAGGGAGAGAATGCTCCTAAGTAGTAAGTTACACCAAGTTGTACCAGGGTAATGTCTGAGACAGAGAGCTACTGACTAAAGCTAGTTTACTAGAATTCTGGGTGAAAGTGCATTACAACTGTGAAGTGCATACCCATAAAGGTTGGTAAATTTAATGATAGGCAAACAAGAGTACCAATGCAGGTTTAACACATAACTGTTCCTTTTCAGTTAAAGTATTTTGCACATTTGATTAAAATGGATTTGTGCTTAAGGAAAGGTGTCCCCAGAAACCTTTCCCATGATAAAACAGTTGATAAATGACCAATGACTATTTCATGTTTTGAAAATATGGTGCTCTACTCCTCTAGACTTTTCATGCTACGAACTTATAGAAAAATAGACAATGTCCATGACATTAACCACTTTTCAAATACAATAAGTAGCACAGCACACTAATTAATATTTACAGATACTTAAGCCAGTTCAAATAAAGATTAAATTGGTACAGATTATTGCTCTCTTCATGTTTCTCTCTATTCTGTTTTAAAAGTGATAATAATTATGATATCACTCAGTTACATTTAGTAATTTCAAATGCAGCATCTGCTGTACACATTCTCTGCATATTTCTTCTCTTCTGCTATTAAAGTAATTGTAATTATGATATCTTTTAGTTACATTAAGTAATTTCAAATACAATATCTTCTGTATTTTTTTCCTGCTATATCACATTTTGCCACTATTAGCAGCTTTTAAAGGAGGTAAGAAAGATCTCTGTCAACTACTGCAATTATGCCCACCAGCACTGGTAGTAAATTTTTTTATTTTCTTAAAAGAGGCAATGTTTATTGTCCAGGCTGTTTTAAGATACACAATTAGGTGCTCTTATTTATTTTGTTCTCTTTAGTATATTGATGTAAACGTACAGTACACTTGCATTACATAATGTTATAGTTTGATAGGGTTTGCCTTTCATGCACTGCCAACTGTAAGGCAGAGCAAAAGCAGAAAAAGGTTCTACTCAGAATGCCAAGAAACTAACAATATTCCATTTACATGTTAGCTTGTAGGAGGTTAAGGTAGAACCTTTCACGAACTGTATGTTCTACATAGTAATATAAATCCAAGCATTTTAATATAACTAGGTAAATACTTGTATTAATTACATCTAATATTCACTTACTGGCATGACTCCCGTAATTTTTTATAAACATGCAAATTTACACCAAATTATTCTACAGTATATGTTACTTTCTTTTTGAAGGCATGCATACTAAAGTACAGTATGTTACAATAACTAAAGAGTATATAGAATGTGCACACTGTTTTATAAGTTACAACCCAGGTGTCTGATCTTAAGTGCTTGTAAATAAATACTTTCTTCCCAAGTAAGAAATTCCTAGAGCTCTAAAAATGCCTAGAGCAGCACAGTAGAACAGCAGGATGTACTTCTCTTATATAGTGCTTGGTTCAAATTCTATGTACTGCCTGGAGTGTCTTTTGTGATCAATCTGACATGTTTCTTTTCTGTTTTTATGTGGGTTTCTTTTCAAAGCAACAGTGTCATCCCAGTTACCTAAGACTTGCTACCAGATTGGTGATTTTAATTTAGTCTTGATTTAGTGCACTTAGTGATTACCTGAAGTTGACTTCAAGCTGGTTCCTGTTTTTTGCATCAGCGTATATCAGAATATGTTTCAGCTCTTTATTGGAAAAGGAGGACAAATATATTCATGAAAAGACAATAAATGAACGCATTAAATGATTACTGCTACAGTGCAGTAAAATGAATCTGACGTCAATGAACTTATATAAATGTTGTGTATTAGTTATTGCTAACGAGGCTTTTAAAACAGACACCTAATTTAACAAAATTATCCTGAGTTGTGCAGTATTTCTTTCATTGGAGGTGTTGCACTAGAATTGTGTTTCCTAACCATAATGCTTTCACAACCATTTATTTTCTAGATCTTTAAGTGAAAGTTAGATTTTTTTATAATAAGAATTGGTAAGACTGCATTTAAAGAATATTTTGGCACTTTGGAATTATAGCCAGTAGTGACTAATTTGTCTTAATGGTGAAAGAGAGCCCTAGTCTTTCACCCCTTAGTAATTAAACAAACAACTTAAACTTATTAAATTAGTATAGAAATGTATGTCGATTGGCCACTTACTTTTCCCTAAGGAGAGCCTTTACCTGGAAAAGGACTCAGCAAGGATTCAAAAGTATGGAGAAGGCATTTTGGCTTGTGCCATCTTTAGATTGTCACATTTCCCCTTCATATTAACTTGTGGGAGATATGTAGCTCAAATAGATCATAGATGGCTTGATTGTTATGTAAACTCTGGGCTGGTCACTACATCAAACATCAGTCCTTGGTGAATGGAACATTAGGCTGTTGAAAAACCCCATTATTAATTTGGTAAACTGCTGCCATAAAAAGCCCACCTGACTGACAACAATGTCCAGATGTCTTTGACATTCAAGCATTGCTGCACTCTCATGATGGCACACAGTGTTTAGTGTAAACCACACCCCACAATATTACACCACCTCTGTCAGGCTTAATTATTTAAATTGAACTCCACAGTTCAATGAACTTATGGGATGTTTGCTATTTTCTGGCCAATCAGCTAGAAATGGAGATTGTTGCACCAGGAAATAATTTTTCAATACGCACTAATTCAGTGCGTGTGTTTCGTAGGAAAAGGAAACTTACCTTTCCTGTTTTTTAGAAAAAGAAGTGGAATTTGGATGGGTTCTCTCATTATTGCTTTCATCAACTAACTACTTAGCTGCTAGATGAGGGAATGACAGGCACACCACACACAGTGATTCATTGCAAAACAAACCATTTAGTCATTTCTGAAATGCTAATAATTCCAAATAAACTGAAAGATCCTTTTGGCTTAATTTAAAAGTTAAGCAGTCTAAGTCTTTGTGTCAACATTGCATTCATTGTTTGTATATGTGCTTACTCTCTTTAGGAAAATTGTTATCTTTATTTTCAGGGAAGGGACCAAATGGAAAAAAGCATGACTGATGGGGTTGGTATAAGAGAGGACCTGGGATCTCAAGACCAGGGGTAGGCAACATCGGTCCTGGAGTGCCACAGTATGTGCAGGTTTTTGTTCCAACCCAGTTCCTTAATGAGAACTCAATTATTGCTGATGAAGCACATATTGCTTAAGTGACATTTTAATGCTTCATTTTAGTGGTATCGCTTGTTAAGGTTCTCCAACCTTAATTGCTTATTTCAATCTTAAACTGCTGCATTCAGTGTTTTAATTGCTCCTTATTAGCAATAAGATGTAAAACAGGGGTAGGCAATGTCGGTCCTGGTGAGCCGCAGTGGCTACAGGTTTTCATTCAACCCAATTGCTTAATTAGAAACCAATCATTGCCGATCTCAGACCTTATTTAATTTTATGGCTTGTTAGTCTGTGCAATGTAAGGCTTTTATATCGTAGATTTTTTTCCTTTCCAAGGATATCATCCAAATGATTTGAAGCCTAAAACAGATCATTTTCAGTCTGTCACATTTTTCTATTAAGTGTTTTATTAAATCAAACCGTGCATGATGAACACACACAGATGTAATTGGAAAAAAGCTAGCTGGAGAACTGCTGGCTGCTTTGTCTTTTACATCTTATTGCTAATAAGGAGCAATTAAAACACTGAATGCAGCAGTTTAAGATTGAAATAAGCAATTAAGGTTGGAGAACCTTAACAAGCGATACCACTAAAATGAAGCATTAAAATGTCACTTAAGCAATATGTGCTTCATCAGCAATAATTGAGTTCTCGTTAAGGAACTGGGTTGGAACAAAAACCTGCACATACTGTGGCACTCCAGGACCGACGTTGCCTACCCCTGCTCAAGACCACAGTAAGGTAAAAAATTGGGGAGTGTGCAACATTGTTTAACAATTCATTTGTAAAACAGGGAAGAGGGAAGACAATTGACAATTTAGGCATGAGTCAGATACCCCCATATTTCAAGGTTGTTTGTGTGTGTTGCAATAAACCCACAAGTCAATCAAAATCAATAATGGTATTGTACATCCCAAGGGTGTCATCTTTCAAATAATTTATAAACTTCCATATTGTCTGCTCTGTTTATCAAAATTTGTGATTTGCATACCTATAAATAAAGGCAAGCAGCACGTCATAGCTGAGTGAATCTGCTTTTATGAAAGATCTCACCTACATCGAGCCACATATACTGTAGTTCAGGCTTCTACAATGTATTGTTATCTATGATAGGTCATTTGTACAACGTGTCACAGCTGTGCATGAAAGGCAGGAAATAAATTGATTGTGTGACAGCTTATCTTAAAACATTATGCAAAAAGCTTGAGTCACACTTTTATCACTTTTGACTCTATTGACAACAGCACATTTGCTAAAGGACTCAATACTATGCTTGATTTGTAAATACTGCTTAATGTAACTATGAAGTATCACAGCATTCAGCTTTACAGTTTAAGCATCATGGGTTCAATCACCATACCCAAGCAATGTCTGCAGCACATTCTCACTATGTTTGTTTCCCCAAGTAGTGGTCTTTCAGTTTCAACTTACAGTATATGCAAACATTCCTTAGCATACCAGTGAGTACTGTTACACTGACTCGTGCCTCTCAGATGTTTCACATGAACCCTCTTCCCCTTTTAAATATCATTGTATAATGCCACTTGTGTCATGAGCACAAAAAAAAAAGAATTCTTAGTTTGTGACTTGCTCATGGTATAATACCTCCGCCCATACCTGTTCATACCTTGGCAATGCAATATTTTTTTATCCTGTTTGTTGAAGCGAACAAGATTAGAAATGTGATAAATACTGCACAGCATTGTCAATCTCTTTGTTGAGGGGGTTAGAGGGGATAACACCTTAAACAAGTCTCATGTGCCTGCCACCCAGCAACAGCCACTGGTGTAGGAGTGGGTGTGTGGGTGTGTGTGTGTATGTGTTTCTAGCTCTGGTGGGGCCTGTCAAGGACTGTTTCCTGCCCTGCACCCATGGCTGCCAGCAAAGGCAATGTTCCCACACAGCACTGGAAGAAGTTGGTATGAAAATGTATATATATTAAGTTTATTTCAGACATGAAATGCAATGAAAAAGCAACCGCAAATAAAATAAGTAAATAACAAAAACTGTTAAACTTCAGTGGATCAACTGCAACAGAAGGTAGGAGAAGATGTGAACTGCAGTGAAAAATCCCAATCTATTGTACAGAATCTAAGGATTCTCTGTGTCTAGTGGTAATTGTTTCAAGAATTAGCATGAACGATAATTTTTAAATTAAAGGCTTAGAAGAGTATGTAATTATATGTACATAGTTCCATATTGTTTACTTGTCGTTTCAGAGTGATATATAGTGTGTGTCTGTATGTGTATAAATTTTGTCTAAAAATATATATAACTGCAACTACAATATTTGTCTTGAGGGATTGTTTATGTGGAAGAGACTAAATAGTTCCAAAAATGGACACAGTGTTTCCAAAAAAAGGAACACCTTACGCCAAACAGTATAAATTTGCAATGCCATTGGATATGACATCTAAATTTGGCACAATCATAGCTGAAAGACTGGGGGTAAAAAACAAAATTAATTCCAAGGTTTTGCATCATAAAATATCTTGTTAAAGTACCGTAAAACTGTTTTTTGGACAGAAATCAAAGCAACACATTTGTATTTTATGTATTAGATATTGGTGTAAACAAAGTTTAAATCAAATAGACACTTTCTTTTAAATTTTGGAGTGCTGTACTCGCTACTCTTCAGCCATTTACAGGTCCTTTGTTACATAAGCAGGGCATAAGGGGTTAAAAATAAATAATTTACTTAAGTATTACTGAAAAAATGTTTTATATACTTTAAAAAACACTTTATTATCCAGCAATAGGCATAAGGCCTAGTGCCAGCCCTTGACAAGACTCTGGTATGTGGCAAAGGGCATTCATACAAATTCACAGTGGCCTAATGTTAGAATAAACATTTAATATAATCTGCCCATCTTTGAGAACTGGGAGGAAAAAGACACAAGAAAAACGTGCATACTCCTCAAGGATAAAAACTGTCAAGAACTGTACACCCAGATCCCTGTAGGTGTGAAGCATTAAATACAGAATTATAAAAATAACTTAAAATGAACATACTACCTGTATTTTGTTTTACTGTCTTTGAAATATCATTATGTTGTGCAATTTCTTTGGCTACTACAAGACACTGTACATACTAATTACATATTCAAATCCTTATTCCTCACTGAAAGCACCTACCTATACAGTAATTTTTTTATTAGGTCAGGATTTCATATTAATTGTATATAAATTTTTTAGTTTGATTATGAAAAAGATTTACACTTATGCAATGTTGGGGAACTTACTTATAAGAGTAGCCAAGACACATTACTTGTTACTTTCGAAAAAAGTAGCAAAATGGTACATAACTTATTATAAAATGTAATATATTAAACACCTGGCATTACTTTTTCTTTCTTTTTCGAGTGAAAAATGGCACATTTCACTGATCAGAATGTTATTAAATCCTAAGCCCATATAGGAACATTTATTAAACTGACCAGTAACCCACCCAAGTTTGATCATTTTCTCTTTGTCTTATAAATACATCTAGTTCCCATCCTCTTCGTCCATTCCAGTGCAAGCACCAGATGATTCATGGTATGAGCAGTGGCCACTGTGTCAACATACCTACACAAAATAGCTGCATGAAAACTAAATTGACACTTACATGTATTTGTAGGTTTGTTACTGGATTGCATGAAGCACGCTCATTTCAGATTGGCTGTATAGCTGTGCCCTGCAAAGGGGCAGTGTGAATCCACCATATTTGCTTCTTGACTTACACCAAGTGGTACTGTGATAATCATTGGCTCTCTGTGACCCTAAACTGGATGACTTACATTTACCTCTCAGCACATGCATGTCTAACTTTTGTTCAGTTCTTTTCACTTGTTTGCACATGCTTAATTTGTCATTAGCTGTCACCAGATGACCAGGGCATTTACATACATGATGTTACACCAACAGCAGCAGGCAACGTTTTTGTGGTAAAATACTTCTACAAAATTTTTTTTTTTTATTTGGAACAAGCTTTTATAGTATATACAGCAACTTTTTTTTAAGTAACAGGTATTTTTACTTCAATAAAATAAAATGTTGCTTTACTTCTGACTATGTGACGCATGTTACTTTTAACACATTATCCATGTAGGACAAAGTGGGCGAGCCCATTCTGCTAGGTTTTAGTGCCACACCACGCCTGTAATGCATTAGATTTAGTAGACATTCAGCTGCACCAGAAGGTGCAAGATGGACTAATGCAAAAACAAAGCTTACTTTATAACTGGAAGTGACTTTAATCCACTCAGGAGAAGTTATATATTCCCTTAAAATTTCCTGTACCATCCTGAAGACACTTTCTGGCTTAAGAGAAATCTGAGAAAAGTCTCAGGTGAGACTGGCAGGGTCACTCCTGAGCAAACTCTCCAAAAATAACTGGAACCCTCTGAAACAGAGTTTCTCTCTCACTCTTTTTGGGGAGATGAAAGCTGAGATCACGTCTGCCAAGCTAACCGTTGTTACAGTGGGTTGAGAAAACTGATACAGTTGTTACTTCAAGAATGGAACTCGAGCATCTAAGCTCCATTGCCAGGAAGAGAAATGATTTTCCCTATAAAGTAGCAGGTAACAGCAAAGGTCCTAAGTGAAGCAAGCACTGCACATCACTGAAGCATGACTGAGGTGGACTTCCAACGCACTCTCTCCAGATTGAGTAACCCAACACCAGCAGGAGGGCTGACATGAGACAGTCTCAAAGCATAGGCGCCAAGCATACCCATCTGCAACATGAGAAAGCAACTCACCAAGCAGATTCAAATGGACAAAAAGGACTTAACGTTCAGTTTCCAAAATTACTCATGTCGTTTAACCCATCTCAAGCATTCACAAAGCTTAAAATAGTTTTAGAAAACAAATTTGTAAGAGGAAAGCAACCGATCCTTCCTAATCAAGCTATGTATTCTCAATCTCCCAGTCACTGAAAAGGGGTTTAGGTGTGGGGTATGACTTGCATAGGAAATACACCTGAACAATCATCCTAAGGAGACTGATTGGCAATCAATGGAAACAAATGTTTCTTTACCCATCTGCAACTAACAGACATAAACTGACAGTTTTACTAAACCTTAAATGCTTGCATAGGTCACATACTGATGCATTAACAAATAAAAGTTGATGATCCAGAACACTATAAAGCCAACTAAATTTTCTGGTGGACCCCAAGTCAAGGTTTGTGCAAACTGACAAATTTGATCCACTCACCTATGCAGGAACTAAAGAATAACGCCCTGAAGTCAGCATTTAATTTTAGGAGTGGAAGTGAAATGCGGAAGATGTCAAAGATGTGGTAAAGATGGTCTTTAGGAGTGCCAGGACCCTGGAGACACTGATTCCAGTGCTGAGCTGTCATTTAGACATCCTAGCCACTCCCCCTAGGACACAAATGCTGGTCATGAAGGTGCTCACATTGTCTAGGAGCCAGTGAGCTGAAGCACAGATAATGAAGCCGGGTAAGCAGGTTAAGTATCAGACCCTGGTCTAGTGTCTGTGCAGAAAGTAAAATCTTGTAAAGGAAAAACTTGAACAATTCATCTCCAATTAGTGTATGCAGGTTCCATCTAATTAAATATTCTTACATTCATAAGAACTGAATAAGCCAGTGGGGAATTCTTCCTTAGGAAACAAATCTCTATACAGTAACCTGCAATTTCACTTGTGGGATGAATATCCATCTGCCCAGAGGATACAGCTAGAACCACAACAGCAATCTGAGTGAACCCCGAGGTGAGGAGCTGAGGCTTTCCTGTGACAGTAAGTTTGATAAAATGTCTTAATTTTCTGCCAGAGTTGGGAAAACATTAGAGATAAGAACCTGTCACACATTTTTTGTATTCACAAGTCTCAGGCCAGATACAGAAAACAAACTGATAACTACCTGGTGCATAAGTATGCATACTATACAAAATACATTGTCAAGTTGAGAACTGGAAGTGAAGTCATGAATTTATAGATGAGAAACTGGTTACTAAATAACTCATTACATTAGAAGGATCAGGAAACACTTGACAAACAATTGGGTTAAAGCCATTGTGCTACCAGGTAGCCCGTTCTAATCTAAGATCCTTAAGAAGCCTAGCGCACACTGAGGACTTAGCAGTACACCATCAATACTGGATGCTTTCAAAGGCCTTAGACCTTCCTTGGGTAACTTTAGATAAGTCTGGAAACACTGAATGTCCAAACACTCTAAGTTATCTCTCAATTACAGAACACTTCAGATAAACCTTCTGATGGAAGAGAAAAGGGAAGTAGGAGTTCTCGTAAATGGACAGAGTGGTGGCTCTGAGGCTAAGGATCTGTTCTGGTATCCAGAAGGTTGCCGGTTAGAATCCCCGTCACTGCCAAAAGAGATCCTACTCTGCTGGGCCCTTTAGCAAGACCCTTAACCTGTAATTGCTCCAGAGGTGCTGTACAATGGCTGACTCTGCGCTCTGACCCCAAGGGGTATGTGAAAACTAACAAATTCCTAATACAAGAAATTGTATAAGGCGAAATAAAAAACAAAAAAAAATAATGAGAAACAAGAAAGAGAAGCCAAATGCTTGTCAGTGGGGGATTAATTCCTTCTAGTTTTACCATATGTGTAGATCCCTTAGGGACATGAGGTCTGTACAAATCCAGACTTCAAGGAAGCTACATATTGACACACTAACCCCCACTCTCAGACACTTGAATACCAGACACCACTGAAGTGATTGACATCAAAAACAAAAGCACCAAATGACAAGGAATAGTTATAGAATGCATGAACCCAGAAATGCAGAATAAATCCTTGAACACTGTCATGTACGACTGCAACTTCAGGAGTAATGTGATCAATTCTAAACACTGCAAACCATTGTGATATGCAGGCTTAGAAGGCAAAGAAGTTAGATTTAATAGTCTTGGCATAAAATGTGCGCAATAAATAAAATCTGCCTTAACGTTGACAGTACAATGCCTAATGCTGACTGGAAGCTGATGTCAGTTGAGGTATGTCATGCTTCCTAACACCCAACTAAGTGATTGAATTCCAGCTTGTATCAGGATATGCCTGTTCTTCATCTGATAACAAAGGTGGAAATCAGAGTGGAAATGACATCTTTCCAGAAGCCCTTCTGCAAATATCTTGAGCCAGAATGCACAAAACGAATAAAGAGTTGACATCTCAATGAATGACATCTCTGATGGACAGAAGAAGTAGTCTACTCAAGAGAAGTTATACATTTCTTTAAAAATTGCTGCACCATCCGGAAGACACTGTCTAGCTCTCTAAGGCGTCTCTCTCAAGGAAAATCTCAGGGGATTCATTGATGCACTCTCACAAGGACACTCCTGAGGACACTCTCCAAAAATGGCTAAAAATCTCTGAAACAATCTCTCTTTTTCTCTCTCTCTCTCAGACTATAAGTTGATGAGACACTTATTTTTTCTTTGTGACCCAGAAAGCTTAGATCCAGTCTGCCAAGCCAAAGATACATGCCAGTAATGAGAAAAGGTGGAGAAGTAGCCATTATTTCAAGAAGAAAACTTCAGTATCTAAACTCCTGTGCCAGAAAAAGTAATACTTTTTCCTATGAAATTGCAGATAACACAGAAAAGGGCCTAAGCGATGAAACAACAGCACAGCACAAAGGATTATACAGCAAAGAGAGAGTACTTCCAGTACAAGAAGAATCCATCCATCCATCCATCCAGAGCAGCAACAAAGCAAAAACTCCACATAGACAGTCTTTAAAGGCTTAGTATCATAAAACTATTTCTGTGCCAAGATAAATTAGAACTCAAAATAACCAGCAAACAGTCAGTCTCTTCTATGTTATGTTAGTCTAGTCTGTAAGCATCCTGTCTTATATATCAACATTAATATGCAATTATCATATTTCTATGATCCTCGCATTTATCAATAAAGTATTATTCTGTTTCTTAAAACAAGTGTGCTTAAGTTACCTTGAAATACGTCTAATGGCCAGAGACCTGTCTCAGAGACAAAGAAAGGCAAATAAAGTAGTAGCTTTGCTGATTTGTTTAATCAATTACCAAAATTGTCAAAGGCAAGACCAATTGATTAAACAAGTTAAATCTCCCCCCAACTTATTATGCCTGGCCAAGGGTGGGCAACTTAAAATTAATTTTTTCGTTCCTACACACTCAACAGTATACATATTTCAGTGGTCCATCGATCTATTCCACTGTTTCTACAGGCTAATAGTTACTTTCTCCTATTCCACACATCGTTCAACATGTGGTTTTCACTGTCAACTTTTCTTTGTGCAAAAAATTTTTGAATACAACATTTTTTCTTCTTCTATGAACTTTAACCTTTATCCGTCTACCGAGAATATGCCAAAGTTGGATGCTTAAGGCAATCTAAAGTTGCAGGCTAAGGTCATCAAGTTCACATTCAGAGCATTGCAGCTTCTGTGCTTGAACCAGATACAAGAGCACCAGTAATAAGTGCTTTGAAGACAGAAAGCTTACAAAGGGCTATTTTTTTCTGTATGCCGACAACAAATAACCAAAGTAACTGAATTTTTGTTTTGTTCATTGTCTAGATTAAATTGTGTTTGGGTCTGAATCCAGAATAAAGTCCGCCTATTGAGTACCACTGTGACCAATTCAGTGTTTAAAGAGATAAGAACAAATCAAGGTTTGTTGGACACGACTGCTATTCAAACTGCTCTCCATTAAACATATCCACATTCACACATATAAATTCAGCTACCATTAACATAATCCTCACAGAACCATGTTGACAAGTAGGTCAGTTTATCACTAAAGTATTCAAATATTTCAGATGAATAAAACACATTTTATTACAGAGAATCATTTGGACTCATTTATATCCTTTATTTTAAACATTTACTCCATATTGACATATCACTAAACAGTTATATTAATATGCATATAAAACACTGCATTTAAAGATATTGATTACCCATAAAAAGGCAATAGAAGTGATGTAATGATTACATGACAGAAGTGCATAACCCCAGCTATCTGATTTGAGAATTTCTGACTTCAGCTAACCTTATCCATTTAGTTTTTTTTTTTTTTGCTTCCAGAGAACTTTGTACATCTGCCCTGGAGGCAGAGGCACAGCTTTCCAATCTGATTAGCCAAGATTCATTTCACTAAAAGGATGGTGTGCAATTCTTGCATCAACTTCAAATTCTTAAGGTAATCTTTACATTAAAACTGCTAAATATTAACTTTAATGAGTAATCTACCATTATTAAAAGTGACAGAGAAAGGAGTACTGATGTTTTAAGAATAGCTCATAGAACTTCAAACAGCCATGTAGTACCTTTTTGTAAGAAGGCAAAGTAAATAGTGGAATTTAGAAAAGAAATTACCAAGCTCTTATAAAAAACCCTTGTGACTTTCAAAAAAGCCATTGCTAGCTCATGCCACTGTTGCTGTGCATCCCAGAGGTCTATGAGCAACATCTCAGTTCTTCAACGGTTTAACTTTATAAGTACATATAATTTTGTATTTTAAAAACATGTGTGTATGTGCCCTGTGGTGGGCTGGCGCCCTGCCTGGGATTTGTTCTTGCCTTGCGCCCTGTGTTGGCTGGGATTGGCTCCAGCAGAACCGCGTGACCCTGTGTTAGGATATAGCGGGTTGGACAAAAACACCATTATAAATTTTAAATCTCTTTATTCCTGCCCTGTATTCAATGCATATTAAATTGATTCCATACCATAAAATAGTATTTACACATGCTGTCTTTCAGACTGAGGCAACTTTTTTTTGCTATGTATGGCACTCTCTTACCTTATAAAGCATATTCCCAATGAAAACTGATACAAAATAAGGACTAACTGAATAAGCAGCAAAGTAGCACAGTGAATAATGCTACTGCCTTACAACTCCAGGGGTTTTGGATTGATTCTTTTCGGAGTTAATTGGCAAACCTAACCTGGTCTGATATTATCATCGGTTTATGCCCATAGGTCATAGTGAAATTCTTATTTGTCCCCTCATCACAGTAACAATAGTAAAATACCAGCAAAAGGATCACAAAAAAGGGCAGTATATAGACAATATTTTTGCCAATATAATGCACACACTTTTATATATATACAAATATACATGTATATATTATGATATATACATTTATTCAGTATATACACACATATATGCATACACATATATGCACAAACAATGTTTTATATTGCATCAATTGCTACAACGATTGTTATGATTGGCTGTTCAATAAGCTTATGATCTATGCATTGAAACTCATCCTGAATGGACCTGTAACATTTGCCAGAAGGGAGAGACAAAAGTGCAGAATGCCTGAGTTTTAATACTCTTTGCCTTTATAAGGCAGAGAATATTATATACAGTAAATTGTATGACCTGAACAGAAGGCAGCTGGATTTCAGTAATATTCTGTGCTACCTTCACCACCCTATGCAGGGCTTTGCATACTTCATAAGTAGATGCTGTACAAGGGTGTTATGCAGCCAATGAGGATGGACTCTAATAAAATCTAATAATAACTCTAATGTACCTGTAGAATTTAGCGAAACATGACAGAAATCTGTACATTCCGTAGATGTCTGAAAAACTGGAGGCATTAGTGAGGTTTCTTGACAATAGCCAAAATGTCTTGTGTCCACATTATTAGTCACTCACTCACTCACTCACTCCAAGCATCTCTTTACCACACCATCCCTATCCCTTCCAATGTAGGTGCAAGTGTGGTCTGCCTTCTGTAATCTATGACCAGCTGCTGGGTTTTACTGACATTAAGGTAAACTTCTTCCATAAGCGGTCTAGTCTCTGTTAGTGATCAGATTTATGATGAGGTTTTTCAAATTCAGTGACAGAGTTGAAGCTGTGCCTGGTCACACTCATAGGTAAACAAGGAGCATAGAAGGAGTCTCAGCACACTACTCTGTGTTTTGCTTGGGTTGATTGTCTGCATGGAGAATGTGATGGTGCCAATCTGCGGTTGCTGAAGTCTTTTGGTAAGAAAGTCTAAAATCCACATGCACAAGGTGCCGATAAGTCCTAAACTGGGGAGTCTGGTGATTAGCTTTGATAGTATAACAATGTTCAATGATGAGCTACAGCCTATAAACAGCACTCTGTGGCGCTGTAATGGAAAACACGTCCCAAAAATGAATGGATGGAAAAATCATTTGACTAGTCAGCATTATATCCCACTGCCTTTAAATATGATGACTTCAAATATGAAAACCCTGCCATGATATATAGCCTGTTCATTTGAACAGATTTTTATATTCTTGATGGTTACTTTATTTTTAAAGGAGAAACTAACAGTACACGTATAATCATCACATGTAAAAAGTAACATGAGAAAAGGGATTTAACATATTAGGGAACAGAAACCAGACTCAAAATGTGGCATTTACTGGATGAGTGATACACTCTTATAAATGCCCCACTTCTCAAAATTTTGACTAAGATAATTTTTCAGGCTTTTGGATATGACTAAATGTAATGGCCAAGCCTACCGAGTAATGCACTCTTGAATGAAAGGGGACATTTGATTGATTGGATTGCCAGGGGCAAGCAGATGTGAACATGCATCTTCAGCAAAATTTTCCAATAAGTCTTTGCCAATTGGACTTTCTTTCAGATTGGCATGTCAGAATTTTTTTTAGACAGTATTTCCTCTCCCCACTCACCATGGAGTTCAGTTAGCAGAAAAGTTGTGTTTTGTCATCCATTAATGTATAAACAGATCTGTAATGGTAGCAAAATGGAACATATGATATATAGAAACATACACATTTGGCTTATTTTGTCAATGTAGCTCAGAAAAGATGGGGCAAGCACAGCAACAGTGAAATGAAGAGAGCCTGCTGTAAAAAAAGACATCTTTCATAGTCACTAATCACATTGGTGTTCTCTTTTAGCTTCACTGGCTATACACTGCAGTCCAAGTGAGGATGTGCAACTGAGAGGGGTGCCCCAAGCAAATTTCTCATTAGTAATGACCAAAAATGATTACTCTTAAATGATGAAAGAAAAAAGCCAATGTATTATAGATTTGGAGTCTAAAGACTAGGAATAGAAGATTTTTTTTTTTCCCAGGCCAAGAAATATTATTGTTCATCTTAAGATCAACAACCATTTACAAAAAGCTTTAACCAATGTAATGTAATTAACTAATGTAAACTTGATATAACTAATCTGACCTAGTCATTATTAGTTATTTAATTATTTGGATCTTGTCTGCAGTTCTGCCTATAAAAGCTATGTGCATAGTACAAGAAAATTCAATGATGCCCCAGTCAAGACAGTGCTGTGTAAAAATAATCAGCAACCATACTTGAGCAAAGGTAGACATACCTTTATGAAAAGTAAAACTTACCCATGAGCAAACTACTCAAGTACAAGTTTTAAAGTGTCTAATATAAACTGTTCTTTAGTACAAGTAAATGAAAGATTTTTCCTAATTTTATATCCAGCAATCCATTTGTAGAACCCACTTATTTGGAGTAGGATTGTATAGAAGTTGATGTCTATTCCAACAAGCATAGGGCACAAGATAGGATCAAGCCCTGGGCAGGGTGCCAGCACATTGCAGGGTGAACATACACACATACAAACAAGAGGTGCAAATTTAGCATAGTCAGTCTACTTTTATCCACATGTCTTTGGATTGAAGGAGGGAAGGGGCGCACACACAGGAAACCCACATAAATATAGGCAAAACATGTAAACTTCACGCAAGAAGCACTCAGAACCTGAACACTGGTCTCCTTGTTGCAAGGCAGCTGCACCAGAGGTGGAAAAAGTACTAAAAAAATCTACTCAAGTGGAAGTAGTGCTACATAATACAACAGACAAAAATGTACTTAAGTTATAGAAACTTGCATTGAAACTACTCAAGTAACAGTAGGCTATGAAAATAAATACTGAAGTAGAAGTACAATTTATTTACTTTAGAAAAAAAATAGTAAATACATTCAAATGTTAATTCCAAAGTAAGCAGAATATACATAATACAATAAATTGTATTTATTAAAAGACATACTGTATACTGTACATACAGTTTATAGAAAATGACATACTGTACTATATGTGGCAATTAAATTAAAAAACTTAGCTTGTATGTTTATGAAACAATAAAAAAATTGAATTGTAAGAAAATCTATACAAAGCACGCTGTAACCTTATTGATTTCAATGTATAATTGCACACAACTAACAGAAGGGGGTCCATCAACTGCAAAGTTGTACTTTCCTCCAATCAAATAAAATTTAATTGATTTGAACCCCATGTGCTTCCTTTGCTAGAAGTAAACAATGACAAAATATGAATTAAATAATGCTGCCATTTCTTTACTTAGATTTTGTTTAAAATATTGGTACTTGTACTAATAATTCAATAGAAAACCTTATTTGCAAAAAAAGAAACTGGCATTTTTTTCTATTAAATGTCAATAATTGATTCATTATAAAATTATAAATACAGAAAAAATATGGCATAAGGATCACATATCAGTTTGTTTGTGGCTTTCTACTGGATATCAACAAATGAAACCAAACCAAAATCTACATAAACAGCAGATAATTTAATGGTTTCAAAGTGTAATCATTTTTTATTTCTAGAAAACTGGGCACTTCATCAACTGCAAAGTGCCTCATACTCTCTCTCTCCCCAGAATGAGATTTAAAGTTATGAAAACAAATGAGCATATTTTTATTACTGGATGTTCACTACAATAATTACAGTAATTATAATAATTGTATGGTGATAAATGAATGTAAGGAATTATTAATGTCTGCAATATTTAGATTGTTATTAAAAACTTATTGACCACACTTCTCAGCCTATTACACTAACAGTGCACATCATCGAAATAATCTTTATATTTGAAATACTTAAACATGCAAAAAAACTGGCATCATGATAATGAATGCATTGTAAACAAATAATATCTGTAAATATCAGCTGGCAACGAAGTCTGTAGTTTCATTGTAAAGTATACCTTGAGAGAGCAAAGATTTTGGTAGAGAAAAAGCTTACAGTTTAGTAAATAAAGTGCATTAGCAGACAAAAGGCTTTTGAATCATGTTGACAACAGGCAAGTACAATCTATACTGAAGCAGTATATAAAAAATTAAAAACTCAAACCATGGTTAATATATTATCTCCAAAGAGCAAAGTATAACATCAATGAACAAACTACAGTAAGATTTTTGTGAGTGTGCTGCACATAGGAGTGTTATGAAAGGAAAACAAACAGGCTGCAGATATTTTAGGAGTTTTGAGAGAAAAGCAGAACTATCTATACTTTGTCAATTGTTCATTTGAAACTTGATTAGATGAAAACATAGTTTGTCATCAGTTTAATGTTGAGGGAGTGTTTTTTTTTTTTTTTTGCTACGGCCTTAGTGTGACCAATTCTTATGCTTTATACGCACTATGAAAGGAAAATGCCATGAATTCATCATTACAATTCTCAGTGTGGAGCTTTCTGAATCCAAAAATTTTTCAAGAGCCCATATTCTTATTCAGAAAATATCTGATAAATATGACAAACTTACAGAGGCTCATTACACATATTTAGTAATGGATGTATATGCTAAATGAACTTCAGATATGTATTTTTTTTTAAAAATGCCACCTGCTATTTTAACTGATCCTTTTGGACAACTGGGTAAAAAATTCATTCTGAACAATAAGTGATTATCAAAGAATTACTGGAGTAATTTTCAGTACAAGTAACCATGATTCATGTATGCTCTACACACCCAGTAGTTTAAAAACAAACTTAGTGTCATGGTCTTTTGCTAATTTGAGGAAAAGTTGTAACAACCAGCTCAAAATACCTTGGTAGGCTATTACACTCTCGGGCTTGATATCTGGAAAAATGTCAGACCCTGCCTGGCCAAGCCTGTACTCTTCCAACAACAAGTTCCCCAATCAATAATGAAAAGATAGCAACTGAAAAAATATTAAAGGGAGGGATGAACATATTGTAAAGAAAAGTGCATATGTGCTACCAGTCTAAGACAGGTTGAAATCTGACTAATCAACAAACCTCAGTGTTAATGCTTGCAGTGCACTATGTAATTCATAGGTCTCTGCGAGATACCATTTGGTATGAGAGTCTTAAAAAAAGTGTTAATGTTTGTGATGTTTCACCTTTTGGAATAAGTGACATAGCAACCAGACAGATAGATACTTATCCTTCTTTAATTAAGATGGACACATATATAGGGTGCTTCACTGGTCACGTGGCTGACGTGTGCTTTGCTTTGTGGTGTGAGATTTAAATAAAAAAATACATTTTGCTCTTAAAACTTGGGTTTTGGTTGCCGCTAAGGAACCGTGTGGGAATTTTTAAAGCTTTTTTTCCCTTTAGAAGGGTTTTTTTTTTTTTTTTTGTTTTTTTCGCCCGCACAAGAGCAAAAGTAGCTGGGTGTTTGGAGGTGCGCTTGGAAAAGTTACTTTTACCTGTTTTTGTTTTTGTTCTTGTTATCTGTATTGGAATTAGCATCGAGGAGGTAGGGTAGAAAGCAGCAGTAACTGATATCGGCATTTGTAAGCAAATAACCGCGTCGTCGTAACAGCGATTCCATAGTTTAAAGGAAAAGAAAAAAAGGCCGCGGCTGACTTCAAAGCAGTAAAAGGCTTTGCAGTGCGCAGGTAAGCGGCCAGCGTTAAGGCACCGAGCAGGCACAATTTAATTTTAGATTAAACAGTCCTTAGCGGTCCTGATGTAGAACAGTAAGTGGTCGACAGCGTAAGGGTTCATTAATACGGGGGAATACAAACAGTGCGAGTGGAGAGCTTATAAGAAAGAGGAGCGCAAAGGTAGGAGAAGAGACAGAGAAAAGTAAAGTTAACCTCATAGAAAGACAAATAGCAGGCAGCTGAGAGGGAAAACAGTACAGGAGCTTAAGGGGAAAAGGTGTAAAATATCTGTAGCAGATCTTAGTTATACCATTTAAGTTAAGGAGCAGCCGAAAGAAGGAGAAATTTAATTAAAAAAAAAACAAAAAACTTAAGGCAGTTTACTAATCCCAAATCAAATTTTAATAATGAGGCCAGTGCAATGCAAGTCCTGTTGGATGTTGGACTTTTTAGATGATGGTTTGGAAGAGCCAGTTGTCTATGAGGGCTACATCTGCAAGAGATGTCAGCTGATCCAGCACCTCGAGTTCAGGGTCGCTGAACTGGAGGAGGAGTTGGCTGACCAGCGATGTAATATAGAATTGGCGGACTTGGCCCAGGTGTCCTTTAGAGAGATAGTGTGCACCCCCAAGGTGGCGCGGGAGGAGATTCCAGACCAGACAGGTAGAAACAGGTGGGTCACGGTCACAAGGCATAAGGCAAAGGGTGCACACTGTCCGGGGGCATCAACCCCAGAATTAGAAGTGGCAAACCGTTATCATGTCCTTGCGGAGCTGGATGGTGTCTCTGATAATTCTGAGGTGGTAGGCAGGGATGAGGAGCCCCAACGGGCCACCTCAAAACCAGTTCCCAAAAAGAGAGAGGTAGTGATAGTTGGGGACTCAATCATTAGGGGGATTGAAGCACAGGTGTGTTCCAGAGAGAGAGAGTCTCGCACAGTGTGTTGCCTTCCGGGAGCACAGGTGGGGGACCTCCCTGGAAGGGTGGATAGGCTCTTGGCCAGAGCGGGGGTGGATCCAGTTGTCATTGTCCATGTTGGAACAAATGACATACATAAGGGTAGTCTGTCAGTTCTGTGATCCAAATTCAAAGAGTTAGGTGCTAAGCTGAGGAGCAGAACTGACAAGGTAGTCTTCTCCGAAGTTCTGCCTGTGCCACGCGCCAGTCCAGGTAAGATTGAGGAGATTAGAAGGCTTAACACATGGCTCAAATCTTGGTGCAGGGTAGAAGGGTATAGGTTTATGAGGCATTGGGACTCCTTTTGGAACAGATGGGACCTGTTCCACCGTGACGGGTTACATCTGTACTGGAGGGGCACCAATGTATTGGGGAGGCGTATGTGTAGGCTAGTCGAGGATTGTTTAAACTAGGGAATGGGGGGCCAGGGAGTTTAGGACAGGCCAGGTTTAGATCTATACATGGAAGAACAAACAATGGTGTAGAAACAAGAATGCATAGTAATGTAAATTCTAAGCAAACATTTAAATGTAGAAGGATTAATACATTAAAAATAGCTTGCCTTAATGCTAGAAGTATCAAAAATAAGGTAAGTGAGTTGGAGTTATATGTAGCAGAGCATAATTATGATATTATAGCAATAACGGAAACCTGGCTAAATAACAAAGATGGGGATGAGTGTAACATAGAGGGATACACATTTTTTAGGAAGGATAGACAGAACAGAAAAGGAGGTGGGGTTGCTGTTTATGCCAAGCAGGATTTAAATGTAAGTCTTATTCAGTTGGATGATGAGCCCCATCGTAGTGAGGACATGTGGCTTCGCCTGAAAAATATTAGGGAAAGAGGTCTTATTTTAGTAGTGTGTTATAGACCACCCAATTCAGACAGTAATTTCAACACACATCTTTTTAGTAATATCAAAAAGGCAAGTTTACAGGGAGATATTATAGTCATGGGGGACTTTAATTATCCAAATATTAACTGGGATAACCTTACAGATGGCGACGTACAAGAGCAGGAGTTTTTAGAAGTAATCAATGACTGTTTTTTAACACAGCATATTAAAGCACCAACACGGGGTGAAGCCTGTCTGGATTTAGTATTTTGTAATAATCAGGATAGAATTGAGGGTGTAGAGGTGATTGAACCACTAGGGTCAAGTGACCATAATGTAATACAATTCTCAGTATTTTGTAAGAGTGCAGATGCAAAGACTAAAATTGTTAAGTTGAACTTTGGTAGGGCTAATTTTGAGCAGATGCGACAGAGTCTAAGTAGGATACACTGGGATAAGCTTTTAAGTGTGGAGACAGTCGAGGAGCAGTGGAACAGGTTTAAAAATGTTTTACATGTAATGCAGGACAGATACATACCTAAATTTGGAATTAATAGGAAACTAAAAAAAACTCCACGGTGGATTAATAAAGATTTAAAAAAGAAGTTGCAAAGGAAAAAACTGCTTTATTAGGCATATAAGACTAATGACTGCAAAGTGAATTGTAGAGCGTATGAGAACATGAGGGCAACCATTAAGAAGGATATCAGGAAGGCTAAAAGACAGTTGGAGAGGAATATAGCAGATAAGGTGAAAGAAGACCCTAAGAGATTCTTAGGAAAATTAATGGAAGGAATTATTAAGGATAAGATCGAGCAACACCTGGCAAGGACAGGAGTTATTCTAAGCAGTCAGCATGGGTTCAGAAGAGGGAGGTCGTGTTTTACTAACATGCTGGAATTCTATGAGGAGGCAACAAAAGGATACGATCAAAGTGGAGCTTATGATATTATTTATCTGGACTTTCAGAAAGCATTTGATAAGGTGCCACATGAGAGGTTGGGCGTCAAATTAAAAGAGGTGGGAGTTCAGGGTGATGTTTGTAGATGGGTGCAGAATTGGCTCAGACAAAGGAAGCAGAGGGTGATGGTGCGAGGAACCTCATCAGAACTGACCGATGTTAAGAGTGGTGTTCCACAGGGGTCAGTGCTAGGGCCGCTGCTATTTTTAATATATATAAATGATTTAGATAGGAATATAAGTAACAAGCTGGTTAAGTTTGCAGATCATACCAAGATAGGTGGATTAGCAGATAATTTGGAATCCGTTATATCATTACAGAAGGATTTGGATAGCATACAGGCTTGGGCAGATTTGTGGCAGATGAAATTTAATGTTAGTAAATGTAAAGTACAGTAATCCCTCCTCCATCGCGGGGGTTGCGTTCCAGAGCCACCCGCGAAATAAGAAAATCCGCAAAGTAGAAACCATATGTTTATATGGTTATTTTTATATTATCATGCTTGGGTCACAGATTTGCGCAGAAACACAGGAGGTTGTAGAGAGACAGGAACGTTATTCAAACACTGCAAACAAACATTTGTCTCTTTTTCAAAATTTTAAACTGTGCTCCAAGACAAAACAGAGATGACAGTTCAGTCTCACAATTAAAAGAATGCAAACATATCTTCCTCTTCAAAGGAACAAACAAATCAATAGGGCTGTTTGCTTTTAAGTATGCGAAGCACCGCGGCACAAAGCTGTTGAAGGTGGCAGCTCACACCCCCTCCGTCAGGAGCAGAGAGAGAGAGATAGAGAGAGACAGATAAAAAAATCAATACGTGCCCTTCGTGCTTTTAAGTATGCGAAGCACTGTGCAGCATGTCGCTTCACGAAGCAGCTGCACACAGAAGGTAGCCAACGTGAAGATAATCTTTCAGCATTTTTAGACGAGCGTCCGTATCGTCTAGGTGTGCGAACAGCCCCCCTGCTCACACCCCCTACGTCAGGATCAGAAAAAGTCAGCGCAAGAGAGAGAGAGAGAGAGAGAGAGAAAAGTTAGCTGGGTAGCTTCTCAGCCATCTGCCAATAGCGTCCCTTGTATGAAATCAACTGGGCAAACCAACTGAGGAAGCATGTACCAGAAATTAAAAGACTCATTGTCCGCAAAAACCCACGAAGCAGCGAAAAATCCGCGATATATATTTAAATATGCTTACATATAAAATCCGCGATGGAGTGAAGCCGCGAAAGGCGAAGCGCGATATAGCGAGGGATCACTGTATTACACATTGGAAGTAAAAATGTTAGGTTTGAATACACAATGGGCGGTCGGAAAATCGAGAGTACACCTTATGAGAAGGATTTAGGAGTCATAGTGAACTCTAAGCTATCGACTTCCCGACAGTGTTCAGAAGCCATTAAGAAGGCTAACAGGATGTTAGGATATATAGTACGATGTGTGGAGTACAAGTCCAAGTAGAATATGCTCAACCTTTATAATGCACTGGTGAGGCCTCATCTTGAGTACTGTGTGCAGTTTTGGTCTCCAGGCTACAAAAAGGACATAGCAGCACTAGAAAAGGTCCAGAGAAGAGCGACTAGGCTGATTCCAGGGCTACAGGGGTTGAATTATGAGGAAAGATTAAAAGAGCTGAGCCTTTACAGTTTAAGCAAAAGAAGATTAATAGGTGACATGATTGAAGTGTTTAAAATTATGAACGGAATTAGTGCAGTGGATCAAGACTGTTATTTTAAAATGAGTTCATCAAGAACACGGGGACACAGTTGGAAACTTGTTAAGGGTAAATTTCGCACAAACATTAGGAAGTTTTTCTTTACACAAAGAACGATAGAAACTTGGAATAAGCTACCAAGTAGTGTGGTAGACAGTAAGACGTTAGGGTCTTTCAAAACTCGACTTGATGTTTTCTTGGAAGAAATAAGTGGATAGTACTGGCGAGCTTTGTTGGGCTGAATGGCCTGTTCTCGTCTAGAGTGTTCTAATGTTCTAATGTATCCTGATATCCAAGCTAAATTGCCTTCCATGGCCTCCTAATCATAACCTGTCTCTAATTGGCTCTCTCTCAACACTTAACTATATATATTATTATAACTATATATACATATTACTGTATACAGTGGAACCTCGGTTCACGAACGCCTCGGTAAAAGTACAACTTGGTTTACGACCAAAAAGTTCGCCAAACTTTTGCCTCGGTTCACGACCACACACTCGGTATACGAACAAGCCAGTTTCCCTTTCGGTTTGTGCACGCTGATGATTTTCACACGTGTTGCGTTGTTCTCGGTCATATGTGAACTGCTGAACTGTTGCAATGTAAGAGAGAGAGAGAGAGAGAGAGCAGGCAGGCTCCTGTGCTGATGAGAGAGAGAGAGAGAGAGAGAGCAGGCAGGCAGGCTCGTGTGCTAGAGAGAGAGCGAGAGCGCGTGCAGCTGAGAGCGAGCCTGTACGTGCAGCTGAGCAGGGAGCCTGGGTGTTTGTCAGTGTTATTCAATGTTTTTACATTAGTTTACTATTACACTGTGCATTCTATGGTGTAATTAACTATATTTGTGCTTAAAAATATTTTAAAAAATATATTTACATACAGTTCGTACGGTCTGGAACGGATTAATTGTATTTACATACAGTCCTATGGGGGAAATTGCTTTGGTTCACGACCAATTCAGTTTACAACCAGAGGCTTGGCACGAATTATGGAACAGAGGTTCCATTGTATATATATATATATATATATATATATATATATATATATATATATATATATAAACATAACAGAAAGTGCTCACAAATATAAAGTGAATAAAGAATTAAGAAAAAACAAATATTTATGTAAATTAACTACCCTCCCTTCTTCCCAAAGTTTATGAAACATATATACATATCAATACAATAAATGCCATAAACTAAACATGCACAAAGTCCAGACTAGAACAACGGCTGAGGAGAATGAGGAAGACAGCCTAAATCCTTGAAGCAAAATGGATTGAAAAATACTGACATAATTGATGGTGCCATAAATTAAAGCCCAAAAAAACAACTGAACAGTCTCACCAACCTGAATCCATTTGGATAACTTATTTTCCACATAAAAACCACAGAAAATGCCTTTCTACCTAAATGTTAAGAAGTGGACTCCAGAAATCCCTTAACCCTGGTAGTGGTCATCAAAAACTGCCTTAGAGAGTACGTCCAAGATGGTGGAACTTGAAGATGGAGAGGGAGAACTGAGGCCTACAACCCTCTATATATAGAAGTAACCTGGAAATCCTTTAACCAGAAACAGGAAGTCCCACCTCTAATGGTCAATAGCTGCCAATAATGTGTCTTCCCCATTCTATTTCAGTGAGTGTTTGTTTCTACACAATAAATAACTTACAGTTTTGTAAAAGTACAACAAACTGAGAGAAACAATTCAACAGACTAATACAAATGACAAAAAACATGTTCTGTTAACAGCACACAGAGTTCTTGTCTTCAGGATACAATTTACTATGCATAATGAAGTCGTATTGTTTTTGAGACTGAATAGCTCTTCTACTGTAAATGTGATCAGTGATGCACAGTATTGTCTCTTTTTAATAAAGAGTGTTGCTGCTATCACTGTGAAATTTCTGATGATTCTTCCATTGCACAGATATTTTCATGTGCTGCAGGAAAAAAAAAACACTACAGACCTGATTAAGGCAGGGTCTTTTATAGTTTGTGGCCAATACACAGCACCATTACAACTACACATGCTGAGATGTATCCTCTTACTAAGTCAGAGAAAATGAGAAAACTGGCCATTATGCTATTTATTAAAGTAATTTGCGATTCCAAAATTTTTGAATGCAATTTTATTTTACTTGGCCACTATAAACTGCACATTTTGAACACAGCCAATCAACTGTCCCTTGTAGCAACCATCCATCCATCCATGTTCCAACCCGCTGAATCCGAACACAGGGTCACGGGGGTCTGCTGGAGCCAATGCAACCATCTTGAGAATGTAAGAAAATCAGATTGTTTCTAAATAAATCCAAATTTTTAAAAGTGAAAGTGTTTTCATTTAAAAATACTTTTAAAAGTACAATTCCCTACAAAATCTGGTCAAATACACTAAGTAAAGTAAAAGTAATGTTTTACTTTCCACCACTGAGCAGCGTTATCACTGTGTCACCATGCCACCCCTATTTTGTACTGTATATAGTTCAAAAATGTTCCTACAAACTTAAAATAATTCAGACTGCCTTCTTTTTGTTTATGATTTGCATTACAATCACTAAAGTATGAGCCAAGTTACTGCATCTTGAACTAATGACTTTTAGTATGAGCAGAGTACTTAATGACTACTGTATATCCTAATTCAGTGCAGTAGGTGCAAAAAGGAGAGGTAAACAGGCGTTCCACTTTTAAGAAGGAGCTAATCCATTCCTGAATACCCTCATAAAGTCAATTTTCTTAATGCAAACACCTAATTGAAATATAGATGGAAAGGTTTTTTGTGCATTCCCTGGCCCAAAAGTTTTCCCCGTTTTTGTTCAAATAACATTGACCTACATGAAATTGACAGAATCAGTTTAATAATAACATTAGTCATTAAAACATGCCCTAATAATTTTTAATAATGCACTTTAGCTGGGCTTTATCCCTTTTAGTTTCATATTCAAAAGAATAGCCTTTTGTTTTTTTGTTGGGCTTTTCCAACTAGTTCACAATTGGTTTTGGAGCTATGATGCCCAGAATAATGTAAGAAGTCATGTGAGTAGCACACATGACAAGGTGAGTGAACCAGAGCACTTAAACACATAAGTACAAATTGCAGTCTATGGATTAGCCTTGCTCTTTTCAGTAGGCTGCAGTGAGGACAGTGTCTAAACACAACAGCCTCAGCTATGGAAATATTTGACACTGGGATTACAACTTTCAACTTCATCCCATTCTACAGACTGCAGTGAGGTGTAGTGGGAAAGGGTGCATAGACGATTGGGTGTTAGCACCAGTGGTTCACATCTGAAGGCTATTGCAGTTTCTTTGTGTACATGAACTTTTCTAAAGAGGGTGGAAGCTAGTATTATAGGTAACTGACTGAATAAAACAATATGCATATTTGTGTAACCCTTTTACTTTCTGGTTTAATGTTGCAATAATAATTGTGTCCAAGATAAAGTATTGGAGTAAAAGTATCCATTTCCTTTTAAAATGTATCAAAGTAAAAGAAGACAGTATATTTTATACTCAAGTAAGGTAGAAGCACTTATTCTCAAAAGATACTCAAGTACAGTAACAAAGTATATTTACTTTTCTAATATACAACAGTCTAGTCAAAGCTCACTCCTGAGCCTTTAAAAGGCACATTAGCCTAGTTTGTGGCCTGTGACATTTTCCTTGTTAGCTACAACCAGTGGTTGAAATAGAAAGTGTTTTAGTTTTTTCATCTAAAGGTGGGAGTTGCTCCCTCATACATATACACATACAGTATACAAGGCAGGAGAAAGAAGGATTCTAGGTATGAGATTTGGTTGGAGGAGTGGGAGGTCCCCCTAACTTAAATTCGTAAGCAATAGCTGCTGGTTAACACATGTGTCATTATACCAAGAGGTTGTGAAAAATGTAGTACAGCATACTAAAAGAAAAAAGAACCACACTCCAAAGAATATCATACTGCATACTGAGCATGATATGCATACTAACTTCAAATACTGCAAAATGCTGAAATGCTGGTATGGAGTACCGTTGAGTACCAGGCCACATCAAGCATTGGTTAGAGCTTTTGCATCCCAACTCTGTGACAGAGGTTCAAGTCCAACCAACAGTTGGTGAGACACACTGCACAAGCATGAAAATTAAGATTTTAACTGCTTTTACTATTTTAACATAAGTACATTGAAATATATTGAGTAATCACTTAATTCAATCTTGTTTTGAATAACAGCAGGTCTTCTCACTGTACATATTTGCTAATTCCAGTGCTGAATTCCTAAAAAAATGCACACACCACAGGATATACAATTTTGTGGATCGTACTCTACAAATTTGAAAGTTGTTCTTTCAGCACCTATATAGTGTTACAAACACTTGAGGAGAGCATACTGAATTACTAAATTAAATGGGGATGGGTTATGCGGTGGCACTCATACTAATCTCTCCCTTTACTGCAGTTCTACAATGAAGGCAGAAACCTGTGAGGAGCCTTGATGTTAATGCCAGTGTGACCATTAAGTCCCGCCCCTTCCAGCTCTGCGGACACTGGAAGAAGACAGTAAATCTGTACCCAGTTACTGAAGGAACCTAACTAGCCATCAGTAGCAATAAGCATATATTACTTTTCTTTAATCTTTTGTAATTTTGAATTGTATAGTTGTTGCACATTGCTATGGTTGTATGGGGTGTGGCAGATCCCAAACATTTACCTTCGCTTGTGCATTTTTTTCGGCATGCAGAGTCACAACAGTCATTGTAGGGACTTAAATTTTCACCTCAACACTATGCTGTTATTGTTGTATTTGATATGCTACACAATATTACAATGCAAACTGGCATAAGTCTTCCACAAGATGAAGTGGAAGAAAAGGACAAGGAGAAAGAAGATGAAAACCATAAAATGAAGTTACTAGGAGAGACTAAGACTTCATTCGGTGGTTGCAGATGCACAAATGAACACTATCACAAATATTTTCATTTGATTTTTGTATAAATTCTGTTTATAATATTTGCACTGTGATTGTTCTGTTGTTGATATGTTAGTTCTGTTTTATTTGTTACATATTGTCACACACGTGCGACTAGGATAGAGCTGAATGGACCAAGTGGAGGTAATCACCCACCAGGCCAGAGGGCGGAGTGCACTAAACCTACCTCTGTTATCTCTGCAGGCCAAAGATAGGAAAACCTGCCTGATTCAACATCACTTCCGGTTCCGGCACCCAGACTGACATCACTTCCACTTTTCGGCTTATAAAGCCTCTCTGCGATATCATCCCTTTTTTTTTTGTTTTCAGCATTTGTAAACCTCCATCAAGTTTTGGAAGAAAAGGTGTTGTTCTTGCTTTCCCTTTCCTAAAATAGAACTTAAAACTGTTCTTATGAAAAATTCTGTTTTGTATTATGGTTGTTGTCCATTATGTTTCAGAATTTATGGAAAAATGTTCAATTTTGAAGCTCCTTAAAATGAACTAAATCAATAACTGATCAATTAAAAGATTACATTTTTTTAACATTTTATTTGCGTTGTGGTGTATGTATTATTGTTTTCTAATATTCATATTATGCACATTGTAATAGAAGGAGACGACAATGATAAAGAGCTGTGGTACCAGCATGGTCACCCTGCATAACTGATTTGCAAACACAAAGAAAAAGACACACAATATTTTGTGGAGTCATCTGTACAAGTTTATAACAGAACTGCCAAAGATGGCAGAATTTCTAGTTTTGGGTCCTCCTGACAAGATGGGGCGAGTCCAGGTGGATGGATAGCAGAAGTGGCATCAGAGGTGTTATAGCATAATTAATTTCCAAACAAACTGATTATTTTACTTTTAGAGAGAAATGCATCCTCAGAGGTCTCTACAGGAATACTCTGAGAAGCTCTGAAGGCATTTTTAAGTGGACAGATAATTTCATATCTTTCTCATTAAATAAACTGGAGACCAAGAAGGTGTCAGAGTTAATCAGTAAAATTTGCACAATAGATCAAGAATATACCAGATCTCCAAATGAGGCACTTTACAAGAAAAGACAGGCTCTACAATCAGAGTTTAACCTCTTGACAACAAAAGAAATGGAACAACTAATTTTTAAATCACAACATCATTATTATGAAAATGGACAGAAGGCTTTTAAGATCTTAGTTCAACAAATCCACAAACAAGAAGTTCAAAACGTAATAATGGAAATTACAAACACAAATGGAGATAAAATCATTGACCATAAAAATATTACCCACACATTTAGAGAGTACTATAAATCCATATATTCTACTCAGTTTAAAGAAGACGACACAATCTAATGACTTTTTTGATGCATCATCTATACTACAGCTAGATACTCTTAGTGCAAAGGTACCGGACAAACCTCTAATACTCCCAGAACTACTGGATGCAATAAACTCACTCCAAAGTGGGAAAGCGGCAGGCTACCTAGTGGAATGTTATAAAACATTTTTAACTACGTTAGCTCCACTATTATTAGCAAAATTTAACAGAAGCAAAAGGCAATAAAATTCTACCTCAAACTTTTTGCCAAGCATTAATTACCATCTTTAAAAAGAAAAATAAGAATTTATAATTACGTGCATCATACAGACCAATTTCATTTCTGAATAATGATGTTAAGAAAGTCTCCAAGGGTTGGTCTCCAAGAACAACTGGATTTATTACATTCAGATGCTTAGCTTCAAACCTTCTGCATTTCTTTTAATGTAATATACTCATCCATAAATTCTAACACACCAGAGATCTTATTAACTTTGGACCCAGAAAAGCCATTGACAGAGTTGAAAAGGACTACCCATTCACCATATTGCACAAAATTGGGTTTGGCTAAAAAATATATGCATGGATAATATTACTTTATACCAGTCCAGAAGCCTCTGTCTGTATTGACAGACACTTCAAATTGGAATGTGGTACTTGACAAGGGTGCCCTCTATCACTATTGTTTTTGCAATTGGCATTGAACCATTGGCCACTTTTGAAATGCATTAGAGATCAAGGGGATTATTGGAGAAGGGCTTGAACAGAAAATATCACTATATGCAGATAATAGGATACTGTGTATATCAGACCCACAAAAATCTTTACCAGTAGTCCTTAATACACTAGCAGAATTTCAAAAAATATTTGGACTCAATCAATTTGAATAAAAGCATTCTTTTTCTAGTGAATTCTTTAGCACACAATACTAGAAGAAGATACCTCTCCATTCATTTTATGAGAACATTTTAGATATCCAGGGGCAAACATTACAAGTAAATATAATGATCCTTTTCAATACAATTTTACTGGCACCTTGTAAGAAACCAAACAAGAATTGAACAGATGGTTTACCCACCATGTAAAATATACAAGCTGATTTTTCTATTTCAAAACACTACCGTATACATTAACAAATAATCCATCCATCCATTATCCAACCGCTATATCCTAACTACAGGGTCACGGGGGTCTGCTGGAGCCAATCCCAGCCAACACAGGGTGCAAGGCAGGAAACAAACCCCGGGCAGGGCGCCAACCCACCACAGGGCACACACATACACAGACCCACACTAGAGACAATTTAGGAATTTAGGAAGAACTATAAACACAATCAATCAGTCCATCAAGTACTCCTTGTAGAACTGTTTGTATTTATAAGTACAATTACCTCACTGTAAACTTTCAATACAGTTATAATATTGCACAACCTGAGCCACTTTATAAAGTGTGTATTTACACATGATGACGATCTCATTTTTAAGATGAAATGCAGAAAATATGTTTATTACATTATACAGATAAAATGTTAACATCATTTAAATAATCTATATTGTTAATGATTAAACATGTGAGGACACGGTGTTGCAGGGCTTGCAGGGATCTGGTGCCCCGTTCAGGGATTGTTCCTGCCTCGTGCTGTATTCTTGCTGGGGCTGGTGCGACACTGGATGGATAGATGGATAGAATAATTAAACATGTACTACAAAGATACTTCAATGTTCCTTAAAAGTTTTGAAGAATCGGAGTTCTAAGCTTACAGATGGCTTAACGTCTATTACTGAGCAGATTGTTGGATACTTGGAGAAAGAAGAGGAAGGACAGGAATTGGGGGTTAGTACGTTTGAAAGAGACAGTACTGCTGCATTAAATTATTTAATTGAAGGTTGCGCATGGCGCAGCTAGCATCTTGCGTGCGACAGAAAGAATCTCTGGACGGGGTGCCAATTCGTCACTATCACTGCACCACTGTGTTCCTGTGTTTAATACATGCTTTAATTCCTATCATCATGAAAATTATATCAAGTATACATCTCAGTATTTAAATTATTCAGATAGCTGTAATATCACGAATGTAATGGAATTTGTGTCATGTCGGAGGAAGAGAAAGCTTGTTTAAGAAGCACATAATGATTCACACACATAGAGCACATAGAAGAACACATACAAAACAATGATAATTTAGTTACGATAGTATTTGAGAAACTATTAAATTAAACGATTTTAAGATGAAGTTTATAATGTTCTACTGTAATGACAGAATAAACTTTGTGATTAAAGTGAAAGTTCTAAGATTAAAATTGACATTTCGAGCTTTTTTCCCACTGTGTCCCTATTTTTTTTCTTTTCTCTGTACCCTAATAAGCTTTCATATGACACTCAGACGGTGGGCTATGACTCGCATTTTCACTGCGACTTTGATATCTGCCAACTTCTTTTTTATTTTGGGCACTATGCAAGTTTGTGAACTTGAACTTTCGAGTTTTTCCGACACTCTATGTCACTCGATCAACTTCTTTTTGTTGTTTATACCACTGTTTAAACCAACAAATAGTAAGTTTTTTCTTGCCTCCACTTGGTATTTGCTGAAATTCTTCTATTTTCCCCCGTACTTTTGCCATTGCCTTTTCACAGAACACTGAGCTTAAGGGCTATTTATATTGATTTGTATATTCAAAGAGGCGTAATTCTGGGAGGGGTTGGGGAGTGGCAGCAGGCGCGTACATGTGCGTTACTTTTCACGCTGACCGGGATTTATGTAGCAGAAGAACGTGGAAGTTGGCGAACACACAGATTAATGCATCTGGATTTTTTTGTGCGTACGCACATTTCCCCTTTTGTCCGTATGCCATGTTTTAGTGTGAATTCTACACAAGGCATTATGCATGAGGCCCCAGGTCTGCAGAGGGAGGAAGTGAAAAAGGCATTAGTACACAGTGCAAACTCTTGGAACAGCGGTACACAATTACAGTCACTAGAACCCTTCATCTGTCCCTTATGCACACATGCGTGACAAAATATATGTTCTTTTCTAATGTAATTTGTGAAAAATACATTTGACATATAATTTAGGGTATTAATGTTTCAGTTTTCAACTGTCAGTGCTATTACAAATGCATTTGTTTAATAAATATTTTTTTACAGAAGAGTAGAGGTTTTAAATTACACAGTTGATAGCAATGTTCTCTCACAGCTTCATGAGAATGGATATTAATCCAGGCCTGGTCAAGCTATATGTGCATTTCACATTTTCACCTGTATTCTTGTAGACAAGTAAGCCCGTGATTCTCTAGAGAATCATAAATCCAAGAATGGCAATCAGTTTCTGTTCCGTCCGATATTTGGATGGATGACATATCATGGAGGGTGGGCGCGTCTGGGGAAATGTCATTTAATTAAATAAGCATATCTGTATTAAGGCAGTTTCGTTTTGTGAAGACGTGATTCCGTTGCCTTTGCTGACACCGACTGCTGGCAGAGTGGAGCACAGCAAGTTTAGGTGTGGGCGGTCGCGTCTGGGCGGCTGTAGAACCTGGCGTGCACTCTTTACCTCATGTTTAGTTCACAGGTCGTGAAGTGGGCGCCACCTACTGACTCTGGGAAGCCGCTGCATTTGACTCGGGGGCGCCGCGGCGCATTTGTACTACAGCGGATTCTTTGTGTGGGCGCCTTCGTTCATTGTTGTTGCATTCGTTCATTGTGTCTATCCATACGGGCTCGTTTTGTATTTCCGTTAGTTGAGCTCTTTCATTGTGGAGCCGTGACGTGTTTGCTTCTGGTGTGTCTGAAGTGGGTGCCACCTACTGACTGTGGGAAGCCGCTGCGTTTGAGCGCAGTGAGCATGCGTTTTGGTGCGTCCGTGCATAAATTAAAACTGTGGTTTAGTAATATAGATGCTTCTGCTTTTGGTTAAATATTGACTCTAAATTGGTCTAGTGTGATAGTGGGCATTTGCGTAAGAGTACTGTGTAATGGATTTGCTTCATGTTCATGGTTGATTCCTACCTTGCATCCACTGTTTCAATGGTAGGCTCTGGAGAGAATAATGGTAGGCTCTCAGGGATAATGATTATATTACAGCCACCAAGTAAAGAGTATGTTCATTTAAATAAAAAATTTAAAATCTGAGTTTTTATGTCACATATGTTAATTTGTAGTACAGAATTCATTCAACAGTCTGAAACAGTGGCGGACCATCAGGGCCTGCAAGGCCTTCTCTGCTGGCCTAAAAAAATATCTGAATCACAAACTGATGTTAATTATATTTTGTCCATGAATACTTATTAAATAATTCCAAATAGTTGTGCTGCTTCCAGACATGTATTTTCGTATTAAAGCATTTAACCAATCACATTTCAGCCATCATTTGTTGCCAGGCAGGGTCAAAGTCAATGAAGTCTGCCCGGAGGCCTTCACAATCCGTTCTGCAGGCCCTCTAACACAAAATAAATGTCGATTAAACTGTTGCTTCAACCAATCAGATTTTGAGTTGGTGTTACTAGGGCCCTCTAGCAGGCGTACGGCAATGTCACCATATTCAGACCCGTTGATTGGATAGCATGGTGTAAGTATGCCATGGATGATTACGGCAACGTCACCGTATTCAGACCCGTTGATTGGATAGGATGGTGTAAGTATGCCATGGATGATTTTGCAGGAAAATCTCCCACTGATCTCCTTGACTTCCTTCATCAGAAAAATCTGAATGAGAGCATGGGGCAGCTGTACATATTGGTATGTTTGGCGGTGACCATTCCCGTGTCCACTGCTTCTGTTGAGCGGACATTTTTAGCCCCAAAGCGAATTAAAACTTATGCCAGAAATACGACAGGGCAGGTTCAACTTTCAGCATTAGCTTCGATGGCGATAGAAAGGGACTTCGTGATGGAACTGAAGCGCACGGAGGAAAGAGAGGAGGATGGATTTTGTTTACAAATAATCCTAATTTTTAGTGAGTAAAATGTTGCGATTTTCCTAAATAATATTGCAAATTTATGAGTTATTATTGATGTTTATGTGTGTCGCGGCTGTAGCTGCAGTAGAAAGGAACTTGTTCACCCCTGGTTTGTCTATTCAATAAAGGCATTTATTGTGGCTACAGGAGTTATCTATCTGCGATGCAACGGCTCTTTATACTGTATTTCTGCATATTAAGATGGTTTTTATAACCATAAATTAGTTTTTGAGGGGCGGGTTGATTCAGATGGAGCACTACTGAAGGCCTAGGTGTGAAATGCACGGTCCGCCACTGGTCTGAAATCACCACAATATACCATTTGTATTCATTATGGAGATTTAAACCTTTACACAGTATTAGAGGCATTAGAATACCCATGAGACTCTGGAGTCACTGTAATCAAGGGAAATGCTAATGTATTGTAATTGTAATCAGGAGACCAGACACCTGAGACAAGAAAGATAATTGTATTGGTTGCCCATGTGTTAAAGACACAATGGTGTGGCCAAAGGAAAACTATGAGATGATATTGCAGCCAAATAACATGGTTACAGAAGAAAAATAGGTCAAAACTGAGATGGCAATCACAACCAGGTAACCAGAAACCAAAGGTCAAAGTCGAAAATAGGTAAGCTCCAAAACATTTAACATTAATCCTAACATCCTAGCTTGGAAATAAAGCTACCTATTGCTTAGGTGTTTGAATGTTGTCGAACCCACTAAGGGGTAAAGCAGTGTGCAATCAACCCCATATTTATGCTGTCACATCCGATGATGTCATCATCTGTGTCAATTATGGTCAGGATTCCAAGCTGACGTTATGCAAACAAAGAAAATATAACAGTCAGTCAGTCATCCTCCAACCCTCTATATCCTAACACAGGGTCACGGGGGTCTGCTGGAGCCAATCTCAACCAGCACAGAGCGCAAGCCAGGAACAAATCCCCAGGCAGGGCGCCAGCCCACCGCAGGAAAATATAACAGTAATGAAAAATAACTTTTTAGCTAAAAACACACATATAAAAGTCACTAATCCTGCATAATGTGGTTTAGGGTTATAGTTCTTTTTTAGAAACTTTGGAGAATTAGGTAACTGATTTAACGAAGACTGAAATAATTAGAGATATTATTTCAATCTGATTATTAGGTAATTTATTATGTCTTTATTCTACATAGCTAAGGTAATCAGCTTTACGAATTTTCTGAGAATGTTTGTGATGTGTATCAAGCATGCTCATCTACAGGTCACCATCCAAGCTCTTCATAAGCATAAATTGTCATATTCTTCCTCCACAGTTTCGAGAAACCACCAAGTGAGGGCAACTGACCCTGCCTCTTCCAGTCCTAGGGCTTCAAAAGGATGACCGTGTGGAAGGAGGCATAACTTGTCATGGAGATGACTTGACGGAATGAGTTCTGAATCTGACCACATCACAAAGATCATCTTACAATCCACAAGTTTGTAAAAGCACATGTTGACAACTTAACAGCTGCACAACATAACAGCTGTCAGCTTTGCCACTGATATTTGGAGCAGCATTGTTTGTCCAATTTCTATGATCAACTTAACTGCACAGTGGATAGATGAGAATTTAACTCTCCAGTGTGTTAAGCAGCATGCAAAGCTGTTTTCAAAGATCTCATACATGTCACACAATAGCAAATGCATTTCAGGAAATACTTGGCACTTGGGCTATTCTGAAAAGTTATGTGCACATTGTGGTCCACGACAATGACAAAAATATGATAAAAGGCATTGATGACGCTAAGTTTCCTCATACACTCCAGCTGGCAGTAGCAGAGGGAGTTTCTGCATAATGAAGTGTTGTAGATGTTGTAACAGTCGGGAGTAAAACAGTTGGGCATTTTAAGCATTCCACCTTAGTGTACTCCTGCTTAGATGACATTCCGCATCGCCACTCTGATCGATCCAAGGTATCCCCATTTAATAGGATATGTCATGCACTTCAGTTAAAAGCAGCACATGTTGATGTGCCACTGTTTGCTTTTTCTATATCACATTTTAATGGGTAAGCTAAAATGTAAATGCTAAGATGATTTACTTAAAATTAGAAAAATAATGAACTTCACTATTTAAACTATGCTATGTATTTTTTATGTATTTTATTAACTTGGAAACATTTTCATATTACAAGTAAATGTGTTTTTTATAGGCATGAAGAGTGTGTTTCTTTGAAAAACACGGTATCTAATACATCTGTTTTCTGTATATGACAGAACATAAACTTCTGCTTTGCTTCATCATTGTTTCATAATGTAAAGCATTATTGGTGTAGAGTTTTATTTACTTTAACACTGCAAACAAGCACTGTACATTGGTATATGTATCTGCATCAATATTGATGACTCTGCATTCTGTGATGAAAAATTAGATGGCAGAAAGAATAAGGTTTGGGGATTGCCAAAAGCAAAAGAAAAGAAACATGTCTTTACATAAGCGGAGTTCACAACTGAACTGACTAAAAGGTTGGGTCTGCTCTATACATATGGTGGATAGGAGGAAGAAATGGAGTCAGGCAGGCCAGAACAGGAACTGATGTGGCAGGAAGATGGATTCTGGGTACTGGAAATTATGTCATCAAGGTTTGCCAGAAGTGATATTAACAGTAGGTGTACAGGACCGGTTGTGATGTCATTGAGAGGCAGGGCTTTCGGCCAAACTGCAGAGGAATAAGAGGAGAGAGGATCAGGTGAAAACACTAAACCCTGGTCTGGCTGACGAATAACACTATTTGAGCTTATAAACTGTCTCTCATGCGCACGTATATGACAATTCAAATTGATTTTTTTACTGGAGCAATTCTATTCTTGCTTTCGCTTAAGGAAGATCACATATTTCTATCCCAATTCAATATTGTACTGTTTCATATATTCACTATTTAAAATTGAATTCAATGGAATACAGTAATCCCTCGCTATATCACGCTTCGACTTTCGCAGCTTCACTCTATCGCGGATTTTATATGTAAGCATATTTAAATATATATTGCAGATTTTTTGCTGGTTCTTTTAATTTCTGATACATTCTTCCTCAGTTGGTTTGCCCAGTTGATTTCATACAAGGGACGCTATTGGGAGATGGCTGAGAAGCTACCCAATCAGAGCACGCATTACGTATTAAATAAAACTCAAATATATTGTGAGCAGTGGGGCTGTTCGCACCCCAAGAGGATACGGACGCTCCTCAAAAAATGCTGAAAGACTACCTTCACATTGCTCCCTTCCTTGCTGGGCTTACTTGTGGCTGCTTTGTTGTGCGAGATATGGTTCCCGCACGGTGCTTCGCATACTTAAAAGCCCAAACAGCACCTATTGATTTTTGATTGTTTGCTTTTCTCTCTCTCTCTTGCTCTGACATTCTCTGCTCCTGACGGAGGGGGTGTGAGCAGGGGGGCTGTTCGCACCCCTAGAGGATACGGACGCTTGTCTAAAAAATGCTGAAAGACTACCTTCACATTGCTCCCTTCCTTGCTGGGCTTACTTGCAGCTACGTTGTCAAGCGATATGCTTCACGCACGGTGCTTCGCATACTTTAAAGCTCGAACAGCACCTATTGGTTTTTGATTGTTTGCTTTTCTCTCTCTCTCTCTCTGACATTTATACTTAAAAGCCCAAACAACACCTGTTGATTTTTGATTGTTTGCTTTTCTCTCTCTCTCTCTGCTCCTGACGCTCACTCCTTTGAAGAGGAAGGTACTGTATGTTTGCATTCTTTTAATTGTGAGACGGAACTGTCATCTCTGTCTTGTCATGGAGCATGTTTAAACTTTTGAAAAAGAGACAAATGTTTGTTTGCGGTGTTTGAATAAAGTTCCTGTCTCTCAACAACCTCCTGTGTTTCTGTGCAAATCTGTGACCCAAGCATGACAATATAAAAATAACCATATAAATATATGGTTTTTACTTCGCAGATTTTCACCTTTCTGGAACGCAACCCCCGGTATTGGAGGAGGGATCACTATATATCTCATTCTCACCTATATATTTATATAGATAGATACATATACATATATATATATATATATATATAAATAGATATTCTTCTGAAACTGTCTGTGTTAACAACTGTTTAAAAAATTAAAAAATTATTATTAATTTCTTCTCTAGGGTAGCTAATTAAAAAATCCTTAATTGACAAAATCTCCTAAAGTAAATGCGTAGCATTTTGGAACAATCTCTTCAGTTATTTCCATACAATGTTTTTAAGTATCAAAAATTGTCAAATGAATATGCTGTCGTGGCCAAAAGTTTTGAGGATGACACAAGTTTTGGTTTTCACAAAGTTTGCTGCTTCAGTGTTTTTAGATCTTTTTGTCAGATAGTTATCACTTTTGCCATAAGGCCAAAGGCTCAGGGTCCATGGCCAAGAAACTCCCCAGACCTTAATCCCATTGAGAACTTGTTTCAAATCCTCAAGAGGCAGGAGGACAAACAAAAACCCACAAATTCTGACAAACTCCAAGGATTGATTATGCAAGACTGGGCTGCTATCAGTTAGGATTTGGCTTAGATGTTGTGTTCTGCCTTACAGAATAGCTGTTTGTTGTTCAAAGGAATATTAATATAATCTTATGAATATTCACGTAAATAGTTGTAAGGAAGCAGAAATAGAATTACAGGAAGTCAGTAATTAGACCGCATGTTTCACAATTAGTCAGTGTTGGTCCCATTGAAGCAAAGTCTGTAAATATTATTTTAAGTTAATTGGATAAGTATATAGCGAAGTTGTATTGTTTATTTAAATCAGTAATTATTTGTAATTTTCTTCTTTTCAGTTTCAGTCTAACTTCATAAAATCAAAATAAAATTGGAGCAAGGCACTATCTCCTGACTCTATGAATCTTTTGTGAAGTAGAGTTTGGCTGCTGTTTAGTTTCTGGTTCAAACACCAAAGATGAGAACAATACACAATGATTTACATTATGCCAGTGCAAATTGTAGAGGTCTTGAAAAAGAGGGGCCAACACTGCAAATATTGACACTTTGCATAAACTTAATGTAATTGTCAATAAAAGCCTTTGAAACTTATGAAATGTTTGTAATTATATTTCAGTATACCATACAAACATCAGACAAAAAGATCTAAAAACACTGAAGCAGCAAACTTTGAAAAACAATACTTGTGTCATTCTCAAAACTTTTGTCCATGACTGTACATAAACCTGGCATGCATATCATCAGAAGAAAATGTTTCCTGTTATATATTAACAAGGGGGCTCCGCGCCCTGCTCGCTTTGCTTGCCTACCCCCGGTGTTTTGAACCCGTGCCCGCTGGTCAGCTGTAGTTTCAGACGCGTGTTGTAGGAGCTTGCGTTGTTTTGAACCCGTGCTTGCCCTGCTTCTGCGGTTTGAGACGCGCGTTGTAGGCGTATATCTGTCAGTTGAGCTTGTTCGGTTTGAACCCGTGCCTGTTTTGCCTCCGCAGTTTCAGACGGTGGAAAGGAAGTAAAGAACGCATTGTATGTCAAATCACAAAGATTTATTGGAATATCTCTTTATATACAATATTTGTAGTAAAGATGGTTTGTTGTCCTTGAATGATTTTTTCTTGGTATTGGAGTATTTATAACTTTAAATTTAATGTCAGATGAACGCCGAACTCATGAGAAGGCTACATAAAGTTGTCCATGTCCAAATACGTGCTCAGAGAGGTATAGACCAAATTTGTCCATGGTCTGTGCTTGGGATTTGTTGATTGTCATGGCAAATGCAGGTTTACTGGGAAATTGGCATCGCCCAAGTGTAAATGGCAATTGAAGGGCAGAACTTGTAAGGTGAATTCTAGGAATTAAAACAGTATTGTCAGTATGTGATCCTGTAAGTATTTTTGCTTCAATAACATTGTTTGACATGGTGTTGATGACTAAACGTGTACCGTTGCATAAACCCTGTTTAGTATTAACGTTTTTTAATAGCATGACAATTGTTCCGATTTTAAGGTTAAGATTGTGTTGTGGCAATCCGGCTGGGTTAATAGTGTTCAGATATTGTAAAGGGAAATTAAGATGTTCAATGTCGTCTGCAGAATCAATTTTGTCAGTACTTAGAAAGAGGCGGCTTTCTCCAGGCAGTAATGCAATGACTTGGTTAATTATGTGATCCACATCAATATTCTTTGGACATAATATAGCCCGTCGCATTAACAGTGTTATCTGGTCTATTGTTTTGGAGGCGTGAGCGCAATTACATTAGTTCTTCCTTGTTTAGCGTTAGTAACATGGATAATGGATTACACTTCTTGTTAATACGTAGAGTTTTCTGTGGTTGAATTGTTAAAAATGTATGACTGTAATGTGATGATTAAGTTATGCTATATAGTCTTCACGTGTGAGGATGACGAACCTTTAATACGGAGTGTTTGTTTATTCTTATTGCCCATCAGGTGTTGTGCCTGTGTCTTGTGTGGTTGCACTGTAAATATTGTATCACTGTAATGTGATTCAAATATGTTGTGGAGTCCGTATTTGTGTGGTTTCTGTAGTATATCGTGTTTTTGCTTGTGGGTTATTAGAGGTGCGTGGATCATGCATGTGTAGTGTGTTTGCGTACTGTCTGGCGCTTTCCGTACTCCAATTGATTTGTGACCCTTTCTAGACTCCGTAGTCTGTCCCGTTTTGCTTTGGGGTGGCGTATCATGTCGGGTTTGATTTGTGAACCTTTCTCGACTCCGTATTCTGTCCCGTTCTACTCTGGAGTGGGGCGCTGAGTCCTGTTGTTTGTGTGATTGTATTACTGCAATGTGATTCAAATATGTTGTGGAGTCCGTATTTGTGGGGTTTCTGTACTATATCGTGTTTTTGCTTGCGGGTTATTAGAGGTGCGTGGATCATGCATGTGTAGTGTGTTTGCGTACAGTCTGGAGCTTTCCGTACTCCAATTGATTTGTGACCCTTTCTGGACTCCGAAATCTGTCCCGTTTTACTCTGGGGTGGCGTATCATGTTGTGTTTGATTTGTGAACCTTTCTCGACTCCGTATTCTGTCCCGTTTTACACTGGGTTTGGGCGCTGTAATCTCGGGCTTGATGGGTGACACCGTGTGGACTCTGTAGTCTGTCCCGTTTCACTCTGGGTCGTGTGTGTGACTCCTCCTTTTTGTGTGCTATGGGCTTTGAGTGGCGCCTGCGTCTGACTCCTCTTTTTTGTGTGCTATGGGCGCGTTGTCTCATTTCTTATTTCTGTTAGTGGAGGGGGGCTTTGTGTCTCAATTCTTATTTATGTTAGTGTGTGTACTCCGTAGTCTGTCCCGTTTCACTCTGGGGCTTTGTGTGGCGCCTGCGTGTGATTTTTTAATAATTTCTTATGCGTTGCCTCATTTCTTATTTCTGTTAGTGGAGGGTGGCTTTTCCTGTGGAGGGGGGCTTTGTGTCTCATTTCTTATTTATGTTAGTGTGTGTACTCCGTAGTCTGTCCCGTTTCACTCTGGGGCGTGGGTGTGATTCCTCTTTTTTGTGTGCTATGGGCTTTGTGTGGCGCCTGCATCTGACTCCTTTTTTTTTGTGTGCTATGGGCATATCCGGTTTACCATTCTCGTTGGAGGGGGGGCTTTGTGTTGCGCTTGCGCACTATGTCTTTTGCGTCCACGGGCAGGTCCCTGCGTCCATATCCGGTTTACCATTCTCGTTTAGTAATATGGATACAGCCAAGAGGCCTAAGAGATGGTTGCTGCTGGAACTGCAGAAATTGTGTGGCCTAGAGACAGCTGGACAGGATTATGCTGCGCTGCCTGGTAAAAGTCCCTGGAAGGACCAGCCGAGTAGTAGTTTGAAGCTTATGTTTAATGAGATCATAGATTAATATGCACTGGCATCAATGTGCTGTGTTCCAGTAGCTGCTGCCATACAGCTGGAAACATACCTGGGAGAGACCACAGACAGCGTCTCATTCAGACAAACCACTTAAGTACTAGTCAGTACTGGTTCTTCACTTTGTCTGATATTTCAAGGAAATACTTTTCAGACCCTTGCAGTAATGTAGGGTATAAAAGATTTAGTCATTCAGTCAGTCATTGTCTAACCCGATATATCCTAACACAGTGTCACGGGGGTCTGCTGGACCCAATCCCAGCCAGCACAAGGCGCAAGGCAGGAACAAATCCTGGGCAGGGTGCCAGCCCACCGCAGGGCATACAAACACACACACACACACCAAGCACACACTAGGGAGAATTTAGAATCGCCAATGCACCTAACCTGCATGTGTTTGGACTGTGGGAGGAAACCAAGAGGAAACCCACGCAGACATGGGGAGAACATGTAAACTCTGAGAGATTTAGTGCACTCTCATATTGTTAATGAAACTAGAAACAAGCTTACAGTTGAACATGCAGAGATGCTTCTGTTCATCAAAATGAATCTGCCACTTATTTTCCCAAAAGTGTCACAGACCTGTCTGGTGGCAGGATTTCCCCAATGACTTTTGCCACCTATTTAAGAAAAGGGGTACCAGTAAGAGAAATATTCTCGTTTAGCCAAATTCCTGTGAATACTGTGTTGTACTATTACAATACAATACAATACAATACAGTTTATTTTTGTATAGCCCAAAATCACATAGGAAGTGCTGCAATGGGCTTTAACAGGCCCTGCCTCTTGACAGCCCCCCCAGCCTTGACTCTCTAAGAAGACAAGGAAAAACTCCCAAAAAAAAACCTTATAGGAAAAAATGGAAGAAACCTTGGGAAAGGCAGTTCAAAGAGAGACCCCTTTCCAGGTAGGTCGGGCATGCAGTGGGTGTCAAAAGAAGGGGGTCAATACAATACAATACACAGAACAGAACAAATCCTCAATACAGTATAAAATAAAAAGTTTTTTTTTTTAGAAGTAAAAAAAAAAAAAAATTTTAGAAGTACGGAGCAGAATTTAACAGTAGATGATATCACATAATAAGATTTGGATATTTTTAGAGTCCTGGAGACCTCATCCATCAAGCTGCCTCCCCCATTTGGCCATTCCATGGGTAAAACAGTGCTGGGCCAGCCAATCCGATGAAAGGACCCCTTTTTCCCACAATTCCTGCGATCCTCCATCAGGGATGACTTTACCTTAGGCAGGCAAAACAGCTTGGCAGGTGCCACATTTGAGTACAGAGAAGAGAAACAGAAAAGGTGAGGGTTAGTATCCAATTATAACTTTCATGTTACTTATGTTTTAGTGCTAATGATTAACAAAAGAGATGCAGTCTGTACAGTTAAGCAGCAGCTCTAGTCAGGATATGCTAAACTGAAGTAGTGAATCTTCAGCCGGGATTTAAAAGCTGAGACTGAAGGGGCATCTCTTATAGTAGCAGGCAGACCATTCCACAGTTTAGGGGCCCTGTAACTAAAAGCTTGACCTCCCACTGTTATTTTATTAATCCTTGGAACCATAAGCAGACCGGCATCTTGAGATCTTAATGTGCGCTCTGGTTTGTAAGTCATGATAAGTTCAGACAAGTAAGCCAGACCTTGGCCATTTAATGCTTTATATGTTAAAAGGAGGATTTTGAAATCTGTCCTAAACTTAACCGGGAGCCAGTGTAAGGATTTAAGAACTGGGGTTATGTGTTCGTATTTTCTTGTTCTTGTAATAATTCTTGCAGCCGCATTTTGGATTAACTGGAGGCTGTATAGAGAACAGTTTGAACATCCCATATTGAATGACTTGAAAGAAGATGGTTTGGTTTACATACATGAATTGATTTTTTTTTCTGTGAAATTTGAGCTATTTCAAAAATTTTCATAAAGATTCTTTGCTTGCCCCATCCAATCTATCTGATTGTGGTCTGCGACGGTGCAGGTCCACTCCAGACTTCCTCTTCCCATATGGGACAAATCTCACATGGAGCAAGGGGATGGTGGAAAAGTCCAAAGGTGCTTTTAGCTCCTCCCAGTCTCGGCCCAACTCCTTCTTCATCTGCCCGGCTCACCCATCACTCACGTAGTCGTCAGAGACTCAGTAGCCGCAAACTTTGCCTCTCCTCCCGTCTTGCTTTGCGCTCCCGCAGTTGTACCTCGGATACATAGAGATGTCATCTGCCATGCTCGCCCCATTCGACACCATTATTCAGTGGGGCAAACCAGCCCCTAGAGAGCCACAGCCTACGCTCCCTACACGGGACCCCAGTTTGTGCTGCCTTTCTCTTCCAGGTGGCCCAATCGTCCTCCAGAGACTGCTTGTCCGTCGTCTTTCTACCTCTCTTCTCTTTCTCTTTTTTCCTCATTTTTTTCTTCTCCTCCAACTCACATCTTATGCTTCTCATCTTATACATGGGGACGTGGCACTGGTGTGGTGATTAGCCACTCCCGTTATCAAATACGGAGACAGACAATTCCTCACCTGTGCAATTAAGTGAGAAAACACTTGTGTCGCATCGCCCCCAGGAACTGCTCCAGCCAAACTACCATGCCCCCTCCTTAAGCAGCAATGTGACGATAATTTATTTATAAGGCAATGAGCCGCGGACCTCACCTTACCACATGGTCTCTTTGGCTTTTTTTGTCTCCACTTCATTGTCAACTTTTTTAGACTTTGTTGATGGGTTTTTGGACTCTGGGGGTTGTATAGTCCTGTTATGGTGTATAAAATCTACATCTTATTCTGTATTATATTTTGCTCAATCCCAACAAGATGAATTCAGATGTAGGAGACATTATAATAAAAAAGGCATATCCTCTTCCCTTATACCTGACTTTTATAACAGTTGTTCATAGCTTAGTGCTAATTTGTTTACAGCCTGGGAAAGGAAGCCTGAATTGATACCTCAGGCTATTGATTACTTTATGGATGGACATCTGGGACATCAATTGGGTTTACGACCTGGGAAATGAATGCTGAGGCAATATCAAAGAACTTTATTACCTGGGGAGCAAAATTCATCCATCATATTGACAGCCAGCCAATCAGGTGCTTGGAACATTCATGTGCTTTGAAACCATGGCATGAAACTTTATAATAAATATACCTCATTTTGAAAGAAACGTCAGCAGAAGAAGAAGAGAAACAGTGACGACGGAAGAGCGACGTCAGAAATCAAAACAAAGGCACGTGTGACCAGTTTTCATCCGATCGTCAGTCAACAGCATTCTCATGAACATTGATTGCTAAATCAAATGCCACCCTGGGACTTTCATCCTTGACATCACTGATTCCTTTCAGTAAGCTTTTTTTAAGACTATTTTATCCAGACTTTACTATCGATCTTATTTTCTATTACTTATTATTGTTCTTTAATAAATAGTAACTTGTTTTCATCTTTCTATGCTTTGTCTTAATGTCTAGAGTGATTGAAGTAATAAAGTAGATTTCTAAGAGCACCTGGCGTAGCTGGAGATTTTGCCATTAGCTCTGTGCTGCGGGGTTTTAAGGCTGAGAGTGAGGGCGCCACTCAATAGTTAGGGACAGTATGAGAAGAAGGTATTCTTGACTGATAAATGGCCTATAGTCAAGAATACTGAGTCTTTGTATGTTTTAATATTTCCTTGGAGACAAAAGTAACATTTAGGTCTGAAGTCTATTTAAAACATCATATGTTGTTTGTGCCGATAATAAATAAGTCTCTTGATGTGCTGAGAGAGTGACAAGTAGCATTTGTGTGTTTTTTAAGTGCTAAAAGTTAGCCAACTGTGTGTGTAGAGCACTGTTGTGGTTAGGGTCTGAGTGTGTGTGAATCTATGTATGTGTGTGTTATTATTTAGGGTGCGGGAGTAGACCAATCCAATAACGAACTTGACAAAGAAAAGGGTAAATAGACAATAACACAGTCCATTTACAAAAAACACTGCTTTATCACTTCTCACTTGTGTGTAACAGAATGAAGAAGGAACACTTGACTAAAGCCGCTCTGGTAGTAACAACTCACAGAACTGAGAAGACAGAAGGATTTGCTGACAATATCCTGAACGCCTTCTTAATATCTTGAAAATGCTCTATATACAGATGTTATAAAATGAAGCACATGAGTTCCTTAAATAAACATAAAACCACAGATCATCTAACGCTGCATCTAGCTGACACCATTACAGGTGACATGTAAAAAAATGTGAACACTTTTCATTTTTTAAAGGCTGTGCATAATTTCATTTAACAATGGTGTATTGCATTTTTTTACTTTTTAAATTTTTTTAGTCTTGCAAATATTTGAATATTCCAGGTTTTAATTTGACTTCAAAACCAGTATTCAAAGTTACTATTTTAAATTCAGCATGAATTTTTCAAATATTGTTTATTCAAATGACTAACTGATGAAAATGGCTGGTTATTTTCAGTATATCTCATTAGTCTCATTAGATACAGTGTGTTTGGAGGCATGAAGATAGTTCAGCCTCCTTGTAAATGTAGAAGACCTGAACTTTCTAATGATAGACAGAACTTTTCTGTGTGCTGTTCACCTGCTGCTGAAAAAGACCTTCCTCTTTCCCTGGCAAGAATCTATGTTACATTTCCATGTATTGACTGGTAGTAATTTTTGCCAGTAAGGGGACCTTTTAGAACATTTGAAAATCAGAAGATTCACTGTGATCTGCCATAGCCAACATCAGCACAGAACATCAAACCAGTAGGAGTGGCAAGCCATAAAAGCAGCAGGTGGTGTTCTTCACTAGAAGAGAATGCTCTCTTGTTGATAGTTTGATGGATTTTGAAACATTATTTGGACTGGTACAAAGCGATGGCTATTAAAGTATGTTCTTCCACAGATGAAACATTAGAAATTACTCCCACACATAGTGTATTTATCTGGATATGTGTAAGTTGATGTTTTCTTTTTCACTAACCTATTCTATTGTGCCTGATGTGTATCCACAGTGCTTCTTTAAGTGCCAAACTGCTTTCGTGCTCTTTGTTTTGCTGTTTTAAGTTGAAGTGCATCAGCTTTGCTTCTTTTTTCTAAGAAGATGACAGGCTGTTGAGGTGTTGCATATTTTGCATTTGAAGCTGAGACAGTGATGTTTCTTTTTTGTTAGAAATGCCAACTTTCACTTTCACTTACTTTAATTTAATTTGGGCTAAAACAAACCAGAAATGACTTATTTGTTGAGAGAGTACAATGTTTTTCCCTCATTTTTCTTGGTGCTCTTTTATTTGTAAGGATTTGACAGTCTTTTGTCATGTTTCATGCTTTGCGTTTGGAGCTGAAGCAGGTTTATCCATTTTTAGATAGCAGCTTGTCATTTACTTGGAAATAGTCAAGTAAGGTATGTACAAAAAATTGTTTTTTTTATTGAAATTATTGTGTTTTAATTGACTAGGTGTTCTGCCTGGTGTCAACTTATAATTAAATTTAAAAAAAGCTATTTTTAACTGACAGTGTTAATATTATTATTACTTTAGTCTAGGGCTAAGGAACAGCAAAATCAGTAAAGTCATGGGAATGTTAATTTTATTTCTTTCTACTGGGAATAATATTTTTAGATAGATAAAGACAGGTTAGGGATTAACATGTAGCTAGTCAAGTTTGGTGGATATGCAGCATGATTACTTTATACAGTATACTCCAATTATATTCAATTGCAGTCTGAGTAATGGTTAAGGGTGTTTACAAGGACACCACTGTGGTTTATTTCTGATGTCATCCAATATGTTCCATATAGCCCATTTACTACAGTACATGTCTGTGCATGCACCATTAAACAAAAATGGTTGATTAAAATGAACTATTGGTGATAAACAGAATTTTTGAGCCTGTCCTTGTTCAGCTTTTCCAATTCTAGTAATGTCTTTCCATCTCTTCAAGATGCAAAATAAGTAAGGGGTCAGGAATTCTCTAACTGATTCCCTAAAAGACACTTACAAAGCAGCTTACTGAGTTTGAGTAAACATATTCCAACATACAAATGTAGAAGAAAGTCACTGTTAGATGGTGCCTTTATATTAGCCAGCTTTACTTTGGAAATCATGTGCTTATGCCTCCCATGTTTCCTGCCAGCTAGATCAGCAGTGCTAGGCCGTGGCAGGATGGTGTTGTAGAAAATTGGTTCATGGTGCACAATTACCTTGATCCTTTATGATGAAATTGCTATTTTTGCTAGTGATATTTCATTTAGCCTGACTCCACTCAAAAATGAAAAAAAGAAAAGAAAATTCTCTACTTTTATATTTTAGATTAAAACAGCATGGGTGTTCCACCAGGTGTCTCAGTTTTCCTCCCACATTACTAAATGTGCATGTCAATATGCTTCTCAATTTCATATTGGCCCTATGTGAGTGCCAGTGTGATTGTGTGTATGTGAATGGGCACTAGAATCCTGTCGGGTTGGTTTGTGCTTTGCACTCAAGTTCTACTGAAATAGAATAGCAAACTTAGATTAGTCAGGTTTAAGCAGATTGTGTTATATTATCATAATTCACTCAATCTGCTTTAGAAAAGGATTCATTAAAAACAGTCAAGTACTTTTTTTTCTTAAATGTAGACTGGATCTGGTCCACATGTCTCTTAAAAGGACCACTTATGCTTTTGAGGTGGCTCAGCAATACACCTCTTGGAGATTCTGCAAAACACAACACTCTGACATTAATGAAATCCTAAAACATGATTCAAAAAATGCAGAAACAGACTTTATGTTTTGAATTGTTATCAGTTTGCATCTGTTGATGTCTGGTATGTGGTGTTTCTGAAAGAAATATGGTGTATTTTGAACCCTGCACGTATTTAGCAGCCAATACTCTACTTGAGGCTTGCAGTATCAAACAAAAAGCTTCTCAAAGTCTCTGAACTCCTTTTGCAGCATCTGTGTTTGATCTGTTATGAAGGCTTGTAGTCTCTACACATATAACTGTCTCATGTTTCCATTACAACATTGTGGGATGGATTTCAAATTAGTAGCTAATGTATGTCTGCTTTTTATCATGATTCCCCAGAGCCTATGTGTTTTGTTTACTGTATATCATGCAATATATTCAATCTAGCTACTCTCACTAACTTAGTGAATAGTTTTTACATGCAAAAAAATAATAATCTTTGTATTTAGCAAATGACCCCATTAGGACCCAAACAGCTTTATAACAAGTTCAGTAGAAGGTTATTTGTCATCCATTTTAACAGGTCTGACACCAAGTTAGGAAGGTCTTATAATTGCTGATTTTCACATCCAAGTTAGGACAAAAGTTAAATATGTTTTGGTGGGTATAAGGATAATAAATATACATTTTGATTAATTAAGTTGCTTACTTTTTATTTTTAGTTGTAATTGAGGTTTATTTTAAGATAGATCTGCAGGAGAAACACACTTTTTCTTCCTCTTTGCACTATTGGCATAATTTGTTTTCTTCTTATTCTATTTTGATTGTTTCTTTGTTTTTTCATATTTTTCTCCTCCTGCTTGAAAAATATTTTTCTCGACTGCCTGAGTTACTGAACCTGATTACTGTTTCCTAACAACTGGCCTCTGATTTCACAACAGTCATCAAAAAAATGACTGATACTATGACTCTGTCATCAAAAGTAAACATGAAAAATAACTTTGCAAGGAAGAAAGCAATCCAACTAAACAAACTTAAGACATTGCACATTATAGAATTATTACTTATGCTTAATTCCTATTTTTTCACTCATATGTGAAACAGATTGGATTTAAAAAAAAAAACTGTGAACAGCAAAAAAATGGATGGAGTCCAAACTTTTCAGGTCGGATTTAGATGACTTCTCGATGCAGACAAAAACTTCGGTTTGATAGGAAATTTACACATCTCTGCATTGAAAATCAAAACAGACTGTGAAATAGTACCAATGTTGTGTATCAACAAAGGAAAGCAGGGTGGCATACCTAATAAGAATTTTCTGTAACTGTCAGTAGCTAATGCAGTCTAAATGCAACATGTTTTCATTAAGAAATTTCACACTTCAAGCGTGTATTTTTCTGAGAGAGTCTTGCAGGCAGACATTGTCCAAGGGAAGCAAACAAACATCCCTGTTGACCTTCTGAAATTGTCATATCACCTTTTGTTTCCAATATTATCCATGCGTCTCGGTCCTCCTTTGTGTTCACAGCTTATTGTCTATAGATACGGGAGTAAAAATCACACACAAAGCAATGGCTATGATTTTTCATTTTCTATTTCATTTTCTTGCCATCATGAGCTGACAAATTTGTACTGCACCTGCAGTGATAACAATCATCTCATTTGTCAGTCCACAGAGGTAAGAACAGTGCCTCTTTGGGTCAAATGGAATCCAGTATAACAGCACATGGCCACATTTTGCATCAATAGAAATTCAGAAAGCGAAGTCACTCTCATGATTTTGTATTATTGTCTAAGCTATCTGGGGCTGAAGCCAGGTCCAGAATATAATACTATCTGTGTCGTAAAACTCATGGTGTGTTATTTTGTCTTAGTGACATTCAGGGCTAGGATGTTGTTGTACTATGTAATAAAACTTACCATCTCAGTCCTGTATGCAGTTCATTATTTTTTTGGTCATACCAATAACTGTGAGTTCTTCATTGTTATTTTGTTCTTCAAGCATGGATTCAGAGTGAGTTCATTCTGGGATGAGCTAGCTACCTTGCAGTCTTTCGTGTTTACTACTTTGAAGGAAATCCAGTAAGTTTTTGCATATTGGCTTGATAGTTTACTAGACCAGCTCCGAGGTAAAATCTGTGTTGAATGCATTCCTGTAATCGATAAATAACATCCTAATGTATAAATCTAATGTAAAAACCTATCTGTGCTTTCAGGAGCAATACACTGGCCAGAGAAATATTATCTTTCATTAATCTTTTACTAGTTAACTTGTGAGTCCTCATTAGCCTGAAAATGTACCATATGGAGAAAGAAATCAGCATTACTGACAGTTAGTAATTTTGGCTACTTTCACTGATTTTCTCTGATAGGTGGCATCATGATGGTACTTTAAGGCATTGTGACAGACAATTTCACTTTGGAATGAACAATGTCAATAAAACTGATCTGCAGAAAAAAAAACTGGGTGAACTCTTTATGTGCAAGGTGCTTTGTTAATTTTTAACTGCTAAAAAGTACTGTCAAGCTCAATGATAGATAGATAGATAGATAGATAGATAGATAGATAGATAGATAGATAGATAGATAGATAGATAGATAGATAGATAGATAGATAGATAGATAGATAGATAGATAGATAGATAGATAGATAGATAGATAGATAGACATTTATTTGCTCTAAAAGGCAAAATAAAACTTAACAGGAGCTCAAGAAAAATATAAATATTATAATAAACCACAACCCCCAAACACACACAAGAACTTCTGGCTTGAATGATAAAAGATCTACTGCTGTATGATAACACGCTTATAGGTAGGATTAAGATGTTGTTAGTTCTACCCAGTTATGCCACAGGTTTACATTTAAAGGCATTACTATTTGGATAGAACAGATCCATTTTGTTGATGCTGATAGAAGTTTGTTCCTTACAAAGTTCCCCCGGTTGATGTCACCAGCATTCTAGCAGAAAGCCTTTTGATTTACTGTGCCCCTTAATTCAAGGCTTGGAGCATCCAAATGAGTGTAAAATGGAGATAGTTTATCTAATGCTGGTCATCTTACTATATCAAACACATTAGTATGGTGAGCACCTTGTGGAGTCTTATTTGGGTGAACACAAAGATTGGGCTTAGTGCAGTCTATAACCTCTCTTTAATTTGAACACTTAGAATAGATTGAGGACACCTCTGACATGTGAAGTGACTTCCACTTTGCATTCAAAGATTCCATCTTTTTCAGAACTGTTTTATAAAAGAAACGCTGCCCCCTGAAGTCAGAACTGAGTCTGAATCAGCTGCCACTATGAAAAATCACCCCTCGTCTTTTTGACAACATGGATCATTTGCCTTTTGTTTATTTAAAGTTTCTTTTTCACTTTTTGCAAACAGCAATGAAAAAGGAATTTCCCAGCTGGAATATATGTCTGTTTTATGATAAGGAAATTATATAGCTGCCAATGTGCTGTTGTCCCATACACAAATCTGTGTGTCTCTAAACTGTGCATTTTACCTGTCTAGTTGTGTATTTTGTGGCTAATCATGTTTTTTCCCTAGTTTGGTTCTTTAGAAATTCATTTTTGTTTATATTTGTGTTTTAAAAATGTCATCTAGTGTTAGTAATAATGTTACCCTTTTTGTAAAGTAGCTGCTACAACACATATGTCAACTGATGATCTAGAACAAATCTTTTACTTAAAAGATAAGTGTTTGCTGATTTTTTTTTATCATTAAAGAAAAACAAAGAAAAGACTTCCTTAAAATCATCAAGATCCCTAATTTTGTTTTCTCATCCAAAATTTCTCTTTTGTTTCACATTTATGTTTCACAATTTATAACCAGTGTGCCAGATGGCTGGGGAACCTACCCAGCTGGGACGCCTGGACGGTCCACGAGAGGGGCGTTACCTCCCCTGGACCACGAGAGGGCAGCCACCCGGGTCTGCTTGGGGGCCACTGGAACGAAGCTCGGAAGCTCATGCCTATGGGAGGACGTGGCCACTGCCAGGGGGCGCCCGGATGGTTATGGAACCCTGGATGGTAGCACTTCCGCCACACCTGGAAGTGCAGCCTGGAAGAAATCCCATGGACACCCAGAGGGCATCCGGGTGCTCTCCTGACACTTCCGCCACACCAGGAAGTGTCGTCAGACGGAGCACCTGGAGCTCATCCTGGTCATTATAAAAGGGGCCGCCTCTCTCCAGTAGAAGAGCCGGAGCTGGGAGGAAGGAGACAGAGATTGTGAGGAGGGGAGTGGAGGTCCAAGAAAGATAAAGAAAAAGAGAGAGCGTGAGAATGAAAGAAAGAAAGGAGAGTGTTGGGACAAGGCATTGTGGTGCTGTGAAGAAAATAAAGGAGTGTGCTTTTAGACATTCTGGTGTCTGTCTGTCTGTGTCCGGGGGCTGGCTTTCCACACCACTACCATTATTTGAAAAATAAATTCTAAAATTTACAAAATGTAAAGTTTTAAAAATTACAAGTAGTAGTAATATGCTAACATTGTTCAAACAATTCAAACAGCTGTCTTCTTTACACTGTATAAATCCACTACACTTATGAGAACTCTATTGAGAACATTTAGTATCAACTATTGGGAGTTTCCTTTATGAAGTGGTTAAAAATGATGTGCTTGAAGGCTTTCTGACCAAAGAACATGCATAATTTTGTTTTATTCCTTAAACTGTGAACGATTGTCTGCAATGAAGTTTTCATGTCTCCTGTCAACAGCAGTTAGGCACGTTGCAGTTTCACTTCACTGTTGCTTGTAGTGCACTTTAAAAAAAATGTGCCTCAGGGTAGTGATGACCCTGTTAAAGATTATGCTCCATTTACATATGGGATGATAATGATGATAGCTTTATCAAGGTATATTGCATAGCAAGACTTTTTCTTTGTTTCTTATTGTGAAATAGGCTTACAAGAGAAAAGGCACATTGGCCAAGGAGAGTAAAGGGAAGGAGCTTGAGCCACCATAGCCACCATTTTTGCACACCCCTACTGTGCAGCTGTAAAGTGAACTTAAGAGTACTATTTGAAACTGAGAGCATCCTAGGTGTGTAGGAGGAAGAAGACCACCAGTTAGTTCTTGGTGTCACCTTCATTCCCTTCCCCAGTCTCCCGGATAAACAAAATGCTCCTTCATTTACAGTTGCCACAGAATCTAGGTTTTTGTACATTACTCTTTCACCAGAATAAATATCTGTAGACTGATTTTTTTTATTTGTTACACATTTCAATATTTAACCAAGGTTTATGATTTGAATTATTCTGATTGAAACAGGTTTCAAAGTATTTATTATATGATGTGGTTGATGATGTATGCCCACTAAGAAATTTTAAGAATTGTTGAATACCAAGCAATCAGTATTTTCAAACAACTCCTTTTTCACCCAGTAAAATCTGATGAATGCTGTATAGTCTCTATTGTATGTGGTGTATGTTTGCAAAGCAGGAGAACAGAGTTGCAATCATTCATTCAAGCATGCATGTTAATGAAGTAAAAAAAGAAGAGGCATGAAAATTGTTAATGAAAATAAACCAAAAGAAAATAAACTGCTAGAAACATGGAACTGGCATAATTTAAATTTATTAATATTAAAATGTGAACTAAAATAACATTTACTACAATTTATTGTAGGTAGTACACCAGTGAATGGTAATGTATTATGAACAGTTACCTCTGAGCACTCTTCTTAGAACATGCTGTATCCTTGTAAGAACAGAGCAGGAGGATTGCTTTTTAAGCAGTACTACAGAATGTCTTTAAAAAGTAAAGAAATTAAGATCTTTTATGTAATTAAAATGAATAAGTAGAGCATTTAGTTCATCACATATTTCAAAGAACAGAATATTTTACTGTGCCTCTTATTGTATAAGAAAGTACCATCTTTATTGAATGTACATGTTTCATAAACTGAAGTTTATCACACACACACACACACATATATATCTATATCTATATATATATATATATATATATAGTCTTCATTTTTTTACAATACCAAAATCACTATAATGCATAGTATAATCAACATTCCTTGCACCTCAATTTTTGATTGAAACAAAACAGAACATTCCATGTCATGTAGAATTTATCAATTCACATCTTTTCTATCAGAATGAAATTTTTTTTCTACCTGGTAAAATGAAGAATGTGAATAATAAAAGGCACTTTAAGAATACAATATAAGGTAATATGAACTTAAATAATGAACTCACTTTCTATACTTTGTTTTCAGTCTAAAAGTACCTCTTCTTTTAAAATTAATTTTAAAGATAATATATGGGTAGATGACAATTCAGATCACATACTGCTCCTGTATATACAGTAGATTGCAGGCAGGAGTAAAACATTTTATATCAATTTCATCAGTCCTGTTCTGTTAGTACTTCTCGCTTATATGATGTTTGGTGTTAACTGAGAATCTTCACCTGTGTTTTCATATCAATAACTAACAACTGGGCCATATCATCTTATGGTGAGCATTGCACATAGCTTTCCTTAAATTTTACCTACAGTTTTGTGTCTATGACAGAACAGTGGCATAAAGGTTAGTTAGTGCTGCCGGCTGACGGATCCAGTGGATTTTGCATGGGCTCCTCACATCTCCTGCCACATTCCTGAACAAATACATATGAGATATATTGGAGATTCAAAAATGTTTTCTGTTAGAGTGTACAACTTCCTTGTTCTCATTGCTGCTAGGATAGAGTCTATCCCCTTGCAACCCATCATCAATGTTATATCATTTAATTTTGTGTATACCTAGGAGAGGATTATTTATCATTTGATACATTTTACCAAAGGAATTCCTCTGTACCAGTATGAATAAAATGAGTAGAAAATTTGTAAACATATTAAAACATAAAACCCAAAACGTGCAAATCAGTATATGTAGAACTAAATGGGAAATATGGTTTTCTGTTTTGTAGATATCACCATTGTGTATTGTGAGTAAAATGGAAGCCCATCCCTTTACGATTATTACTCAGAGTGATGTCTGATTAACATGAATAGTGAGTTGATGCAGACAGGAAGGTTGGACAGGAAGAAGTCATATCTTGTGTTGTGTTTGCTTGGCAGCAGTGGTGACAGCATTAGTGTGAAAGAAAGGAGTCGTACTTTTCTTGGATCAAAAGAGGTGAACACCTTTTATCGAATGTACTTAAGTACCAGAGCTTCTTAAAGCATTTAGGCAGGTAAAGGGCACACCTGTAGTACCTTTGTAATTTCTTAAAAACAAGTTTCAGTCTGAAAAAAATATATATACTGTATATATATACGGATGGGAGACCCAACACCTCCCCCTGGACGCTAGATGGCTGCCTCCCTGGGTTGCAGCTGTGCCTCGAACTCCCGCAGGGCTTCATGGGGGTTGGAGTTTGGTGCAGCCCTGTTGGGTTCTGCAGGCACCGCCAGAGGGTGCTGTAGCAGGAGCTGCTGGGCCCTTCTGGGCAGTTGTTTCACCATACCTGGAAGTGCAGCCAGGTGTCGCCAATCAAGCACCTGGAGCATTTCCGGATGCCTGATAAAAGGAGCCAGCAACCACTACTCAGGAGCCTTAGTCAGGAGGAGGAGGACGAAGCTAGGAGGAGAATTGGTGGTGCCTAAGGAGAGTATTGTATTGTGTTGTGGTGCTTTGTGCACTTGGGACTGTGTTGTGGTTGGGGGACACGAGGAAGATGTGCCCTCCAGCTGAAGAAAAAATAAAATCAATTTATTGATTTTACACATGCCTCTGTGTCCATCTGTGTTGGGTCAGGTGCCCATATAGAACCTTTTGTTACAGTATAAATACATATATATATATATATATATATATATATATATATATATATATATATATATATATATATATATATATATATATATGATGGGTGTTTCAGGTATTTTTACTGATAATGAAGCCTTGCACAAGAAGCAGTTATATTAGCAGGCATGTTATTTAGAGAAGACAAGAGAGGTAGATGATCTTCTATGATGCTGACATTGTTGCCACTCTCACCAAAACTATGTGTATTGTTGTCAATATGGAATCTTAAATTGAGTCAAGTTTGGTGACATAAAAGCCTGCTGGGATTCTTCAATGACCACTATTGGCTGCCCAATCTCTATATACAGCAGTGGTCAAAAGTATTGGCAGTGACACAAAAGATGTGTTTTGCAAGCTTTGATGCTTCAGCATTTTCCAATTTTTTACATGCTTCTATGGTATACTGAAGAACAATTATAAACATTTCATGAGTTTCAAAGGCTTTTATTGGTAAATACATCAAGTGTATGTAAAGAGTCAGTATTCACAGTGTTGACCCTGTGATATATGGGTGGCAGTTTATCCTGGCCAATACCCCCAGGCCGCCAGATGGAGCCCTCCCTGCAACATACGAATTCCAGCAGGGCCTCATGGACATTGGAGTTTTAATGCACAGCACTGCTACCATTGGGGGCCACAAGGGGATGCTGCAGGGAGGCCCTTTGACTTCTATTTGCCTTATATCCCGGAAGTACTTCCCAGTCAAGGGGACAGAGGCAATACGTACTTCTGGTTTGAAGAAAAGGAGTTTTCACCTGACCCGGAAGTGTTAAGAATCACATGGACTGAAATACTTCCGGGTCAAGAAGAATAAAGGGACGATGGGAAACCCCAGCAGATGGAGCCGAGTTGGGAGGAAGGGTGACTGAGCTGCTGGGAATGGAGGATTGATTATTGTTGTATTGATTTATTGATTATTTATTGGAGTATTGTGGAGTGGAGGGATGCTTTGTGCACATTGGTATTATAAATAAAATAACATTTGGACTTTTATCTGGTGCCTGACGTGGTGTCTGAGGGTTCAAGGGGACAACAGCGCCCCCTATCTGTCACAACCCTTCTTCATAACGTACACAATTCACTCTGTGATGCTGGATATCAGCTTCTGAGCCAAATCCTGACTGATGGTGATCCATTCTTGCCTTTTTAGTGCTTAGAGTCGATCAATTTGTGGGCTTCTGCTTGTCCACCTGCTTTTTGAGAATTGACCACAGGTTCTCAATGGGATTAAGATCTGGAGAGTTTCCTTGCTGTTACCACGTTTGTCTTATGACATTAGTGCTCCATCATGCTGGAAAATACATAGATCATGTGGCAAAGGTGTTATATAGGTGCCAACCCGACACAGACTGACAACGGAGGCCCTTAAAAATGAAACAAAAAGATTTATTTTCTTCATCTGGAGGTCACTTCTTCCCCGTGTCCCTCAGCCCTAACACAGTCCCAAAACATACCAAAGCACAAAGCAAAACACCACCACAAAACACTCTTCTTTCTCCTCCACTCCTCCAAGGCAGCTTCGTCTTCCTCCTCCTGACTCTTTCACCCGGAGTAGATAGATAGATAAATAGATAGATAGATACTTTATTAATCCCAATGGGAAATTCACATTCTCCAGCAGCAGCATAATGATACAATAAATAATATTAAATTAAAGGATGATAATAATGCAGGTGAAAAACAGACAATAACTTTGTATAATGTTAAATGTTAACGTTTACCCCCCCGGGTGGAATTGAAGAGTCGCATAGTTTGGGGGAGGAACGATCTCCTCAATCTGTCAGTGGAGCAGGACAGTGACAACAGTCTGTCGCTGAAGCTGCTCTTCTGTCTGGAGATGATACTATTTAGTGGATGCAATGGATTCTCCATAATTGATAGGAGCCTGCTGAGCACCCTTCGCTCTGCCACAGATGTAGTAACTGTCGGCTCCTTTTATAGCCCACCCGGAAGTGCTGCAGGTGCTCATTGACCTACTTCCGGCTGCACCTCCGGGTGTGTCTGCGTTCCCGCACAGACGGGCTTGTTAGGCCTTGCAGCTCCCCTGGCGGTGGCCACAGAGCCCAACAGGAATGAGCTCCAGTGTTCCAAAATATTGGCCCCTATGCAACCCAGGGGGGCTGCCACCAAGTGTTCCGGGGGACGTAGTGTGCATCCCATGGCTGCTACCCCGGATCCAGTGTCAAAGGGGCATGCCAGCCATCTGCCACAATCATCACCTAGATTGTTGGGAGAAGTGACTCTTGGAGGATGTTTTGATACCATTCTTTATTTATGGCAGTGTTCTTGGGCAGAATTGTCTGTGGGCAAATTACCTTGGATGAGAAGCAACCCCACACCTGGATTGTCTCGGGATGCTTCATTTTTGGCACGACACAGGATTCATGGTAAAGTTCACCTTTTAATTCTTTGGACAACCGATTTTCCAGATGTCCCAAACAGTCGTAAGGTGGACTCATCCAAAAAAATAACTTTGCACCAGTCTTCTGCTGTCCAATCCTTGTACTTCCAGCAGAATTTCAGTTTGTCCTTGACGTTTTTCTTGAAAAGAAGTGGCTTCTTTGCTGCCCTTTTTGACACAAGGCATTGTCCAAAAGTCTTCACTCCTCACTGTGCGTGCAGATGCACTCACACCCACCTGCTGCAAATACAAAGCAAGCTCTGCACTGGTGGCAACACAATTCTGTAGCTGACTCCTCAGGAGTGAGACAGTTCTGGCACTTGCTGGACACTTTTAGCTGATGACTTTGTGCCAGGGTGAAAATAAGTGAAAATGGGTTTTTGTGATAAAGTTACCTTTTTATGCTAATAAAGCTCTATTAATATGCATCTGATACAACCGAAAGGAACTCCTCTTGATTTATCCCCAGGCTATAAACTGCTTATCTTCTGTAATTGTATGTGTGTTGTTTGGGAGGAGTTACTGTGTACGGCTTAGCAAGAAAAAGACTACTTATGCTATTAAATGACACTTATAACAGAATGTGTGAAGGAAACATATGTTATTAACATTTATTTACATAAAAAACAAGAAATGACTGTTGCATATTATGCTCATCTCGCACTACTTTAATTTTTGTTATTTATTTGTAACTTTTCCAAATCGAAATGCACAAATAATTAACAGTTGGTGAGATGAGCTTTTAGCTAATGTACAGCACTGCATAAGCTTGTGTACTCAGTTGGATTTTATAAAATCAAATTACTATACAAGTTTTTTTTTGTGAATCTTTTTAAGCCAGAAAGAAGTGCCAAATTGGTGAGGTTGATTTCTTCTTAACCATCAATTCCTATAATAAGTGCACATTACATTGCATGCCAATTTTAAATGGGGAGACACTGTGGCCAAATGGAAACTTGCAGTAACTGTAGAATGCAATGCTGGCTTACTAAGTTAAAATGGTGATGCCCCATCAAAATGGTGATTAAATTTCTCAGTCAGTCATGTTTAAGGAGAAAACTGATTAACCTGAGAATTCAACTCTGTATCCATCTATCATTTTTTTAAACTGTCCTTTATTCTTCATCTGCTGTGGGCTGGTGCCCTGCCCAGGGTTTGTTTCCTGCCTTGTGCCCTGTGTTGGCTGGGATTGGCTCCAGCAGACCCCCATGACCCTGTAGTTAGAATATAGCGGGTTGGATAATGGATGGATGGATGGATTTATTCTTCATGGGATGCTACAGCTATACAATAGTTTTGAATGTAACATAAAATGTATACCTTAATACAAGATATTCACATGCACACAAAACTCAAATGAATTCAACCTAGACTTAATGATTTTTCTAGCAGCATGAATTATGATTATGGCAAGAAAGTTAGTTTCCCAAAGTAAACCAATATTAACATGCTAATTCTGTGATGAGGTTAACTGTACAAGATGAAGAATTGTAGTTAAAATATCAATAATATACCATGGTTATTACTATATCTGTAATATTTAAGTCAGCCATTAGTTTGAAATTCTCTGAATGTTGTGATGTATACAACAATACTGTCTCAATGAAACCAAACCACATTGCTAATTAAATACTAGATACTCACAAAGCAGTGGAATATGAAAAGAGAAAAGAATCATAGGATCACAAAAAGTGTTAAGTAAGTTTGTGATTCTTTAATAATATTTATGGGAGACATAGGTTCATTAGTAACATTCACATATATTTTTTACTTTGACCTGAGGAAGAGATTTACAAAATTCAAAAACACATTGGCCATTATATTATTATGCTTATATGTTAGAATCTTGTATAAAATAGTTGCAAAGTAGTTGGCATTTGACACTTTCCTGGCAAAGAGAGAAGTGTGCACATTGCAACAGGTACACATGTCATAAATGTAGAAAGGACGGTCCTTGCGTGTGTGTGAACTGTTAACATTTGAATTTGATGATTGCGTATAGCGCTGAACTGACCTCTCTGTACTATTCTTTCCTCCACATGTCCTGGAGTACAAAAGAAACAGAACCATACAGCAACATGAAGACTGGCAAGATCGGGGAAAAAAAAAAAACACACAGTCACTGATTACAACCACAACATGTTATGCAAATGAACATGAATAATATGAATAATGTTGCATCCGTGCCACAATGTTTTCCGAAATGTAGTATACAGGTCATAAAATGAATAATTCCAAATATCATATATAACTATGTCTGTTTTTCATAGACCATAAGGTGCATACTAATTCAGCGTGAGCAGGAACACTCAATAAAACTGAATAAAAAAAATCTAGTGACAGTGAGACGCAAAGAAGGCAGATTCACCAGCATTTGTGTGTCAGCTTTTATCCATCTAGATCAGAGAATATCCAGTTCCACTGCCTCAAAACACCACTCACATCTACAGTAATTCCCAGTTTCAAATAAAAACTAACAGCGTCAGATCCCTGGGGGGGGCGGTAGTATGTATCGTGATCATGACTGAGAGAGTAAAAGTGAAAAAAAAACCAGTAACTTTTACAAGTACTATAAATGTACACCGTCTGTTACAGACGCAAACCAAATGTATGTGTGTACTGTATAATATTAACAATAAGAGCAGCTCACTACTGAAAACAGCAAATGCAGGAGACAGTCAGGATCGAACTGGGAACTCTTTATTACAAGTCAGCAAATCTTACCGCTATGCCACGGAAGCTGTTGTATTGGCCTTGAACCTTTTGTGAAAGTGTTTATTTGATCTTTGGACTGCAGGCTTCACATATTATATAGTTTATGCCAACATTTTGTCATTTACTACTAAAATATGAAAAATGTTTCTGTTTTAACAAAGTGTTTACACAGATTATTGTAGAAACGGAACACACATGAAATGCATTTGTTTCAAATAGCTATCAATTATTTCCACTCTACAACTCCAGCACTTCACTCCCAGATAATCAAGGCATGGGCTGGGAGAACTTTGTGCACATTATGCGGCAGTGGGGGGATGGAATAGCAGACTGCTTGCTGCTTGTCTTTATCGGCACATTTACAGGACAAAAGATGCTGACGGAGGAGATCAGAACGATTTAAAATGGGCCGGATCTACGAGTTTTTTCGTAGGCTCTGGTAATTCTAGTGTTAAGGGGTAAGCTCAGAAATATGTAGATACAGTAAGACAGAGTATAGAGTCAGGTGGAAAACTTTGTTTCTTGACTGCAACTTAAACATCAGCAAAACCAAGGAACTGGTTATTGACTTTCACCCTACCAAAGACCCTCTGAGTCAGTCACTATTCAGGAAGTAGATGTAGAGGTGGTCCACTCCTACAAGTACTTTGGGTCCACGTCAATGACAGACTGGACTTGTATCGTAATACAGAAAAACTATACAAGAAAGCTCAGAGTAGCCTTTTTCTTAGGAGACTGCATTCCTTTAATATGGGAAGTGGCATCTTTTTAATTTTAGAATTAGAATAAAATAGAATTAGAACAAAAGCTGAGTGCCATTATGAACAATACTGCACATCCATTCTCTGACACACTAACACTGAGTACCTTAAGCAAATGAATTGTTTAGCAAGACTGTGTTAAGAAACACTGAACTAAAGATATTTTTTCATCCAAAGCACCCATATTATAATCACCCAGGCAAATATCAATTACAATACACTATACAAATCAAATTCTTCCTCCTGCTGCCTCCTGATTCTGACTTGACTTAAGTTAGGCAGCGGGCTTCCTTTAAGGTAGACCTGGGAACTGCTTCTGGGCCCCTGTCCATGTCCTTTGAAGCACTTCCGTATCATGTGAAAACCAGCACAGTCCTCTCCATGGCAGCACCCTCTGGTGGTCCCCAAAGACCTCGACGGAACTATGTCTCCAGATTCCAGATCCCACGCCACCATGCAGGTGTTCTGATCAGGTTTAGCTCTGAGGAACACATCCACTTGCATTAGGAGCGAATGAAATGCTCCTGTAGATCCCATTTGACCAATTCTTTCTTTATGACCTCCTGGCCATGCATGAATCCTTCTTTTATTCCAGTTAGGATGCCTGTCTTCCCTTCCTGACACCTGCTCTCTCTCTCTCTCTCTCTCTCTCTCTCTCTCTCTCTCTCTCTCCTCTCTCTCTCTCTCTCTCTCTCTCTCTCTCTCTCTCTCTCTCTCTCTCTCTCTCTCTCTCTCTCTCTCTCTCTATATATATATATATATATATATATATATATATAGGGCGGCACGGTGGCGCAGTGGGTAGCGCTGCTGCCTCGCAGTTGGGAGACCTGGGGACCCGGGTTCGCTTCCGGGTCCTCCCTGCGTGGAGTTTGCATGTTCTCCCTGTGTCTGCGTGGGTTTCCTCCGGGCGCTCCGGTTTCCTCCCACAGTCCAAAGACATGCAGGTTAGGTGGATTGGCGATTCTAAATTGGCCCTAGTGTGTGCTTGGTGTGTGGGTGTGTTTGTGTGTGTCCTGCGGTGGGTTGGCACCCTGCCCAGGATTGGTTCCCTGCCTTGTGCCCTGTGTTGGCTGGGATTGGCTCCAGCAGACCCCCGTGACCCTGTGTTTGGATTCAGCGGGTTGGAAAATGGATGGATGGATGGATGGATATATATATATATATATATATATATACACACATTTAGTTGTTTAAAGGGATTCTGTAAGAAGCCTAATTCCCCCCTGGGGACAAATAAAGATCAATCTATATACATTTATATTATATACATATACTTCACTTCGCTTGCCCACCCCCGTGTTTGGTTTATCGGATATACAATACAATAGAATTTATTTTTGTATAGCCCAAAATCACACAAGAAGTGCCACAATGGGCTTTAACAGGCCCTGCCTCTTGACAGCCCCCAGCCATGACCCTCTAAGAAGACCAGAAAAAACTCCCCAAAAAAAAACCCTTGTAGGGAAAAAATGGAAGAAACCTTGGGAAAGGCAGTTCAAAGAGAGACCCCTTACCAGGTAGGCTGGGCGTGCAGTAGGTGTCAAAAAAAAGGGGGTCAATACAATACAGTACAATACACAGAACAGAATAAATCCTCAATACAGTATTAGATGTACGGAGTAGAATTTCACATTAGATGATATCACATAATATGATTTAGATTTGTTTTAAGTTCTGGAGACCTCATTCATCAAGCTGCCTCCCCCATTTTGCCATTCAACATTTGAAATAGCGCTAATCCAATGAAAGGACCCTTCATTCCCACGTCCCCATTCATCAGGGATGACTTTACCTTAGGCAGGAAATCTACAATTTAAAGAGATTGTTATTTTCTTGGGAATCGTTACATATGCATTATTTTTACTTTAACTTTAAAAACTTTTGTAAAAACAATACTTGTCCTTTATTTTCGGCCACGTGCGTGGTTACATCTCTTTCTTGCCAGACGTATAATGCTGCTCATGTTGTGAAGGTGGGGGGGGGGGGGGGGGGGGGTGTGTCATCTGAATACACGCTAAGGATATGTCTTTGGATCATTTGCTGTCTTTCTGCTTCTTGCAAGCTGTCTCTTCTGCTTGTTGCATGTCGTTGTTTTAAGAGCTGGGAGCACATGATGCTTGTCTGCCAAAAGCAATCCAACAACTGCTTGGTTAGAGGTCTGTGGACTCCTTTTAAATGATGGCTCACTGCCTGGTCTCACATGACGTTGTAAAAAACAATCCTTTTCCTTTATTTCTGGCCCCAGGCGTGGTTAAATTCTTTCTTGCAGGACGTATAACGCTGCTCGCGTTGTCGCGGGGGGCTGCTGTCGCGCTGCCCTTCAATCTCTTTAAAGCCTGTACAGCCGCTGTCATTTTTGCTATGGCCCTGGGACAATCTTTTGGCACCAAGTCTCATGTTTATGGTCCCCGCGAGATGCACCGTGATACGTCTCGCGGATCTTTTTAAATGTCTTTCGAGAAGATCACGTATCGTAGCCTTGCTTTTGCTTCCCAGAAGATTTTTTTTTCTATAAATATATATATATATATATATATTGTGGCAGGAGGCTGGAGGGCAGACCCAGTCGGGACACCTGGAAGGAGATCTATACGTCCCCTGGGCCACGAGGGGGCAACAGCCCTGGATAGCACGGGGACCACTGGGGAAATAGCAGGGAGGTTCAAACCTGTGGGGGCCCATGGCTACTGCCAGGGGGCGCCCCAAGCCTCATAATACCCAGGAGATCTACACTTCTGCCCCACCTAGGAAGTTGGAGGAAGGATCTTCCGGGCAACGCTCGGAGTGCTTCTGGGTGCTCATGCGGGTACTTCCACCACACCAGAAGTGCTGCCAGAAGAATGTCAGCGAGCACCTGGAGCACGTCCGGGTGACTATAAAGGGGGCCGCCCTTCCTACAATCAAGGAGCGAGAGTCGGGAGCTGGTGGTGGATAAAGCTCCAGCGACAGGAGGAAGAAAGGCGGCTCACGGATGTTTGAAAGGCCCGTGATTTGGGTGTTTAGTGCGGGAGCACTGTGTGCTGTGTGAGGCTTAATTGTATAAATAAACTGTGTGTTTTGTACTTACAGGTGTCTGTTTGATGGTGTTCGGACTAGTTCTCACAATATATATATATATATGTATGTATAAATATATATATATATATATATATATATATATATATATATATATATATATATATATATATATATATATATATATATATATATATACACACATTATATATACACAGTACAGTGGAACCTCGGTGTGCGAGCATAATTCGTTCCGGAAACGTGCTCATAGTCCAAAGCACTCGTATATCAAAGTGAATTTCCCCATAAGAAATAATGGAAACTCAAATGGTTTGTTCCACAACCCAAAACTATTCATATAAAAATGATTAATACAAAATATTAATTAAAAATACATAAAACAAATTAACCTGCACTTTACCTTTGAAAAGAATCATGGCTGGTGTGAGTGAGTTTCTAAACTCTTGTGGGATTCCACCCAACGGGATGACACGCGGAAGAGCGTCCCAAAGCAATCGCAGTCTCCCAGCGCAGTAGCAGTTCGCTGTAAAAGTGAATCCGAAAAGATCGCGGACATGCTATAAGCGCCTGCCATCAATGGGTGATACAAGGAACATTATAAATGTGCAGGGCCCTGCCTGACTGCTGTGTCTGTTTCAAGCTGAATAAAGCTGGTGTTGCTAAAGTACTGAGACTCCGCTTTGTGTTTTAGTGTGCAAGACGGGGACTCGCACGTCACAGCACACACGCGCGCGAACACACACACACACACACGAGTGCACGCGTGCACACACATACACACACACACGCGCGCGCGAGCGAGCACACACACATACACACACAAGCACGTGCGCACACACAGTCACAATGCTAATGCTGTAGTAAACAGTATACGCTCGTACGGATGTTTACTATGAGTGAGGCACACGACTCAGACAGAGAATAGGAGATGATTGCCCACAATCCCGCAGCGAGAGAGAGAAGAACCATCAGCTCAGTTGTGATCACATGACGCTCAGCAGACAAAGCGTATACATACTATTCGTACTGCAAGACCTCACTCGTTTATCAAGTCAAAATTTTATCAAAAATTTTTGCTCGTCTTGCAAAACACTCGTAAACCAAGTTACTCGCAAACCGAGGTTCCACTGTATATATATATATATTGTGAGACACGGGTCCGAACACCACCAGACAAACACCAAGACTTTATACAAGACACATGTTTATTAATAAAACACAGTCCCGCACAGCACACAGTGCTCCTAGCACCAATCACCCTGCACACAGGCCTTCTTTCAGTCTCTGTGGGCAGCCTTTCCTCTCCTTATGGGAGCTTCGTCCTGCTCCCACTCCTGACTCTAGCTCCCTGATTGTAGGGAGGCAGCCCCTTTTATTTCTACCCGGATGTGCTCCATGTGATTGATGATGTTCTTCCGGCAGCACTTCCTGGTGTGGCGGAAGTGCTGCCCTTGCACCTGGAAGCACTCTGGGCGTTCCTGGAAGGTCCTTCCTCCACCTTCCCAGTTGTGACGGAAGTGTCGATCTCCCGGGCTCCATGACTCTCGGAGTGCCCCCTGGCAGCGGCCACGGGCCCAAGTGGGCTTGAGCCTCCTTGCTCCATCCCTGTGGTCCCCTCAACATCCAGAGTGGTTGCCCCCTCGTGGCCCGGGGGACATATAAGCCACCTCCCAGTCCTTCCAGGCATCCCGGCTGGGTCTGACCCCCAGCCTCCTGTGACAATATATTATATAAATGTATATAAATTGATCTTATAGATATGATCTCAATATATGTATATATTGTAAGGTTCTTAAACTCTTTTGGGACTCTCCCCAATGGGACAACATGCCGAAGAGCATCCCAAAGCATGATTGCAACATCTGTGGAAGACAGCCTATCAGTTGCCTGGGCAACCACAAGCTCCCAGCACTGTAGTGGCTTTCAGCAAAAGTAAATCCAAACTGATCGCATTCACGCTATAAGTGCCTGTCATCAATGGGTGATGCAAGGAACAGTATTACTTGGCCACAACACTGCCTGATTGTTGTGTCTGTGTATAGGAGGGTGGTAAGACAGGGACTTACACGTCACTATATTTATAAGCTTTGGTGAACTTTGATGTGCAGTGAAAGGCTCCGCAAGGTGACAAAGAGCACTGGAGAGATACGGGGTTGTTGGTTTGGGGCAGTGTGCTCTCACTAGTCCTCTGGTCTTTTCGCATACGTGAGTAGCGCTAGTCAATGGACACAAGGTTGCTTCTTTGTTTGACTCTGGCAGTAAAATTTCCATTGTTGCTCACCATCTAGTGTTACCGCAACAATGACTAAAAATCAAGACCAGCCTAACTTGTATTCACAGAGACATCCAATATTATGAGTCCGCCACCTGTTACATCTGCCACAACAGTGTCTTGAAAAAGCTGGTGGTGGTGGTACTCAAATCCTCCATTCCACGTGATACAGGGTAGAAATTGGTCAGACAACAACCGCAATATAACAATCGCTAATCCCACAAGGGCACTTGGTCTTATCATGGATGCAGGAACAGCATCCTCAGCTACATCCATGCCGTGTTCACAGCCGGAAAAGAGACGTAATTCGGCCTTTAATGATGACGTGGAAATGGCAGGGCTGTCACAGCACAATACATCATCTTCAAGAGCTGCGTCGGCTCGGGATCAAACCACACTCCTTGAAGTCGAATCTAATCCTCTTACAGCCCAGGTCCGTTGTTGTAACCGTGGTACGTATCTTTAGGAGTTTCGCCCAGGGGATAGAGTCATGGTTTTAGTCCTTACCTCACATTCCAAATTACTGGCACATTGGCAAGGCCCATAAGAAGTTAAGGAGAGGAAGGGGATGGTTGATTATTTAGTTAAACAACCTGATCATCGACCCAGTGAGTGGATTTATCACGTGAATTTGCTGAAGCTGTGGAAGGAAAGGGACCCTGACAGCCCTGCTCACTCTTTGTTCATAAATTAAACCTTAACTTCAGTGATAATCTGACTTGCCTACAACGACAGAAGCTTGAAGCAGTTATCCTGTATGTCCCAGAGGTAGTGAGGTAAGAAGCCCGGACAAACCTCTCTGGTTGTGCATGAAATCGTGACAAAACCCGTGATAATAGTCAGAGAACACCCATATCAGATTCCTGAAGCAAAAAAGGCAGAAGTGGAGCTGGAGATCAAACAAATGCTGGATCTAGGTATGATAGAGAAGAGTTATAGTCTCTGGTCCAGTCCTATCGTATTGGTCAGAAAGCCTGACAGGATTTGCAATGACTTCCATCGGCTTAACCAAATCTCCCAATTCATTTCCTATTTAATGCCTCAAGTGGACGACCTCCTCAAGCGACTAGGACAAGACAAATTTTTGACTACTCTTGATATGTCAAAGGGGTACTGGCAGGTTTCCTTAACGGACTCCTCAAAGATAAAGGCAGCGTTTAGTACCCCTAGTGGACACTGGCAGTATTGTGTTCTTCTATTCGGATTACATAGGGCACCTGCGACCTTTCAACGTCTGGTGGACAAAGTGCTCCATCCTCATAATTCATATAGTGCTGCCTTCTTGCTGCTTGTCTTTATCAGCACATTTACAGGACAAAAGACACTGATGGAGAGGTGCGATGGGATTTAAGGTGGGCCGGATCTACGAGTTTTGTCGTAGGCTCTGGTAATTCTAGTGTTAAGGGGTAAGCTCAGAAATATGTAGATACAGTAAGACAGCGTATAGAGTCTTCAAAATAGATAGCATATTGAATTGGCCCTGTCCAATGACCAAGAGGCAGATACAGGTCTTTCTCAGTTTAACAGGATAGTATCACCGGTTTGCATCCCGTTTTTCTGAGACAGCAACGGCCTTAAACAATCTTACAAAGAAGGTGAAACCGAATCATGTGGTATGGGATGATACAACAGAAGCTGCATTTAGTGACCTAAAGCAGGCCCTTACGTCAGCTCCAGCACCTAACTTTTCTTTACCTTTCATCCTCCAACCGGACGCTTCGGACACAGGTCTTGGAGCTGTGCTGAGACAAAGTGTCAACCAAAGCGTCAACGGATTGGAACACCCCATTATGTTCCTGAGTCAGAAACTGTTGGACCATGAAAGCAGGTATGAAGCAGTGGAGCAGGAGACGTTGGCAATTAAATGGGCTATTACTCAGCTGAGGTACTACCTCTTGGGACGTGAATTCACCCTGTTGATGGACCATGCATCTTTACAGTGGATGACTTTACACAGGGACTCCAACCCACGAGTCACAAGGTTATTTTTAGACCTACAGCCTTGCAAGTTTTCTGTCGTTTGTCATCAAGGAGTACTACAAACCAATGCTGATGCCCTATCCCTGAGTCATGATCTCACGGACAGGTATGCCCGACCCGACGGGTCTGGGCTGAGGGTTGGGGCCATGTCACACACATGCGATTAGGAGGAAGCTGTGTGGACCAAGTGGAGGTAATTACCCGCCAGGCCAGGGGGGTGGCAGGGTGCGCTAAACCTACTTCTGTTATCTCTGCAGACCAAATACGGTAAAACCTATCTGATTCAACATCGATGACGTCACTTCTGGTTCCGGAATCAAGACTAACATCACTTTGGGGCAGCCATCTGTATATTGTTCCACAGTTGCAAAATAGGTTTGAAATTGAACAGAGATGTTCATTGGTCTGAGTTCAAGACAGAACTGATTGTTTGGAGGCAGTATGGCGGCTTTAAAGTCCAGTACAGGAAGTGGCATCATCATTGGGGCTGGAAGTGGTGTTGTTGGAACCGGCAGTGACATCGTCATTGGCCCGACCCCCCACACACACCAGGAACCTGAAGTGACGCCATTGGAACTGGAACTGATGTGATCAGAGGCGCTGGAACCTGCCGGGACTTCCCGAGAATGGTCTGCTAGGAATTGAGAGAGAAAGTCAGCACACTCTGCCACCCCGTGGTCTGTTGAGGAATTACAGTTATTCAGGCCCTTAAGCTTCATCCTACTCGCGTGACAGCGTGTTGAGACTGATTACTTCATCCATCCATCCATCCATCCTCTTCCGCTTATCCGAGGTCGGGTCGCGGGGGCAGCAGCTTGAGCAGAGATGCCCAGACTTCCCTCTCCCCGGCCACTTCTTCTAGCTCTACCGGGGGAATCCCAAGGCGTTCCCAGGCCAGCCGGGAGACATAGTCCCTCCAGCGTGTCCTGGGTCTTTCACCGCGGCCTCCTCCCGGTTGGATGTGCCCGGAACACCTCACCAGGGAGGCATCCAGGAGGCATCCTGATCAGATGCCCGAGCCACCTCATCTGACTCTTCTCGATGCGGAGGAGCAGCGGCTCTACTCTGAGCCCCTCCCGGATGATTGAGCTTCTCACCCTATCTTTAAGGGAGAGCCCAGACACCCTGCGGAGAAAACTAATTTCAGCCACTTGTATTCGTGATCTTGTTCTTTCGGTCACTCCAGAGTGGTAGAGAGTCCAGCCCCTCTCAAGGAGATTGGTTCCAGAGTCCAAGCTGTGCGTCAAGGTGAGCCTGACTATATCTAGCCGGAACCTCTCGAACTCGTGCACTAGCTCAGGCTCCTTCCCCTTCAGAGAGGTGACATTCCACGTCCCAAGAGCCAGCTTCTGTAGCTGAGGATCGGACCACCAAGGTCCCCGCCTTCGGCCACTACCCAACTCACACTGCACCCGACCTCCTTAGCCCCTCGTGGTGAGCCCATGGGAAGGGGGACCCACGTTGCCTCTTCGGGCTGTGCCCGGCTGAGTTCCATGGGTGCAAGCCCGGCCACCAGGCGCTCGCCATCGAGCCCCACCTCCAGGCCTGGCTCCAGAGGGGGGCCCTGGTGACCCGCGTCCGGGCGAGGGAAAATGCTGTCCAAATTTTGTATTCATCATGGAGGTTTTGTTGAAACGCACTTTGTCTCATCCCTCACCTAGGACCAGTTTGCCTTGGGTGGCCCTACCAGGGGCATAAAGCCCCGGACAACAGAGCTCCTAGGATCATTGAGACACGCAAACCCCTCCACCACGATAAGGTGGCGGTTCGAGGAGGGGCTGATTACTTTCACATATGATTATTTTTTCTTTAAGTATACCACCTGATATTGGTGTCATAATGTGTCTCATTGAATGGCTGTTAGTTATAGAATTTTATGCAATAAAGCTGGATCACCTTCCACCCTCTGTATCAGGTGCTTTATTAAAGAAAGAAAATGCAAGAGTATCATTCTAATTTTAAATGTTATGATACCAGGACTTAACACTATTAGCAATAAATTCAGGCTTCAGTGATCTCGATAACTCGGGTTCAGTCAGATGAAAAGAGATGGAGGCTTTGGCTTTTCAATTTGGTATTTTTTGAAGATGTTTACTGCTATATTACAATGTTCTATGGTTATTCATAGATGCTGCCATTTGTTTACAGTACATGCTGCTTCAATTACAATTGGGAATTCCATAGCATATGAAATCTTTGGAACGACAGAATGTAAGGTCATCTCCATAACCTTTATTTATCTGAGATTGTGGATATTTAAAACAAAACTCTCTCTTAGCAAACCCTTTTCGTTTTAGGCTTTTGAATGTGATTGTCCATCCATCCATCCATTGTCTCCCGCTTATCCGAGGTCGGGTCGCGGGGGCAGCAGCTTGAGCAGAGATGCCCAGACTTCCCTCTCCCCGGCCACTTCTCCTAGCTCTTCCGGGAGAATCCCAAGGCGTTCCCAGGCCAGTCGAGAGATATAGTCCCTCCAACGTGTCCTGGGTCTTCCCCGGGGCCTCCTCCCGGTTAGACGTGCCCGGAACACCTCACCAGGGAGGCGTCCAGGAGGCATCCTGATCAGATGCCCGAGCCACCTCATCTGACTCCTCTCGATGCGGAGGAGCAGCGGCTCTACTCTGAGCCCCTCCCGGATGACTGAGCTTCTCACCCTATCTTTAAGGGAAAGCCCAGACAGCCTGCGGAGAAAACTCATTTCAGCTGCTTGTATTCGCGATCTCGTTCTTTCGGTCACTACCCATAGCTCATGACCATAGGTGAGGGTAGGAACATAGATCGACTGGTAAATTGAGAGCTTCGCCTTGCGGCTCAGCTCCTTTTTCACCATGACAGACCGATGCAGCGCCCGCATTACTGCGGATGCCGCACCGATCCGCCTGTCGATCTCACGCTCCATTCTTCCCTCACTCGTGAACAAGACCCCGAGATACTTGAACTCCTCCACTTGGGGCAGGATCTCGCTACCAACCCTGAGAGGGCACTCCACCCTTTTCCGGCTGAGGACCATGGTCTCGGATTTGGAGGTGCTGATTCTCACCCCAGCCGCTTCACACTCGGCTGCGAACCGATCCAGAGAGAGCTGAAGATCACGGCCTGATGAAGCAAACAGGACAACATCATCTGCAAAAAGAAGTGACCCAATCCTGAGCCCAGCAAACCGGACCCCCTCAACGCCCCGGCTGCGCCTAGAAATTCTGTCCATAAAAGTTATGAACAGAATCGGTGACAAAGGGCAGCCCTGGCGGAGTCCAACTCTCACTGGAAACGGTTTCGACTTACTGCCGGCAATGCGGACCAGGCTCTGGCACCGATCGTACAGGGACCGAACAGCCCTTATCAGGGGGGCCAGTACCCCATACTCTCGGAGTACCCCCCACAGGATTCCCCGAGGGACACAGTCGAATGCCTTTTCCAAGTCCACAAAACACATGTAGACTGGTTGGGCAAACTCCCATGCACCCTCCAGGACCCTGCTAAGGGTATAGAGCTGGTCCACTGTTCCACGACCAGGACGAAAACCACATTGTTCCTCCTGAATCCGAGGCTCGACTATCCGACGGACCCTCCTCTCCAGGACCCCTGAATAGACTTTTCCAGGGAGGCTGAGGAGTGTGATCCCTCTGTAGTTGGAACACACCCTCCGGTCCCCCTTCTTAAAGAGGGGGACCACCACCCCAGTCTGCCAATCCAGAGGCACTGTCCCTGATGTCCATGCGATGTTGCAGAGGCGTGTCAACCAAGACAGTCCTACAACATCCAGAGCCTTGAGGAACTCGGGCGTATCTCATCCACCCCCGGGGCCCTGCCACCAAGGAGTTTTTTGACCACCTCGGTGACCTCAGTCCCAGAGATGGGGGAGCCCACCTCCGAGTCCCCAGGCTCTGCTTCCTCATTGGAAGGCATGTTAGTGGGATTGAGGAGGTCCCCCCACCGACCTACAATGTCCCGAGTCGAGGTCAGCAGCGCACCATCCCCACCATATACAGTGTTGACACTGCACTGCTTCCCCTTCCTGAGACGCCGGATGGTGGACCAGAATCTCCTCGAAGCCATCCGAAAGTCGTTCTCCATGGCCTCCCCAAACTCCTCCCACGCCCGAGTTTTTGCCTCAGCAACCACCAAAGCCGCATTCCGCTTGGCCTGCCGGTACCTATCAGCTGCCTCCAGAGTCCCACAGGACAAAAGGGACCGGTAGGACTCCTTCTTCAGCTTGACGGCATCCTTCACCGCTGGTGTCCACCAACGGGTTCGGGGATTGCCGCCACGACAGGCACCGACTACCTTACAGCCACAGCTCCGGTCAGCTGCCTCAACAATAGAGGCACGGAACATGGCCCATTCGGACTCAATGTCCCCCACCTCCCTCGGGACATGGTCGAAGTTCTGCCGGAGGTGGGAGTTGAAGCTACTTCTGACAGGGGGCTCTGCCAGACGTTCCCAGCAGACCCTCACAACACGTTTGGGCCTACCACGCCTGACCGGCATCCTCCCCTACCATCGAAGCCAACTCACCACCAGGTGGTGATCAGTTGACAGCTCCGCCCCTCTCTTCACCCGAGTGTCCAAGACATGTGGCCGCAAGTCCGACGACACGACCACAAAGTCGATCATCGAACTGAGGCCTAGGGTGTCCTGGTGCCAAGTGCACATATGAACACCCCTATGCTCGAACATGGTGTTCGTTATGGACAATCCGTGACGAGCACAGAAGTCCAATAACAAACCACCGCTCGGGTTCACTGTTATTTCTAACTATTAGCAGTACATACAAATGTTAAAACTGTTAAATGTATTTTTAGTAGAGCAAACACAAAATGTTGGACAAACATTTAAGCAACCAAACGGATGAGGAGCAGTGGAGTAAGGTTTAAAGTTTATACAAAATGCAAGACAAGTTCATTGTGAAATTAAGACACGTTAGGAATTATTAATTGTAGATTAGTAATAAGCAGAGAAAAAACTGCAGAAGAAAAAGTTGCTGTATAAGATATGCATGGCCATCCGCTCCCAGTTTAAAAATAAGCCTCGTGAGAACATGAAGGAAAAAAAGGATATTAGGAATGCAAAATGATACTTAGAAAGGAATGTGAGACTTGACCTGAAGAGGTTCTTTAAATATTTTAATTAAAGAAAGGTCAAGGATTAGGTGAAATGTATTAGGAACAGTAAGAGTGAAACATTTATTCTTAAGTTAGTGATTCGATAGATAAATATATAAACTATTAACATCTATTTTTCAGGATTCACTGTACACTCTTAAAGATTGAAATCTAGCAAAAGTTGTCATATTATATAAAAAGGTGATCCTAGTAATAATGGGCCAAAAAATTAATGTAAATCAAGGGTAAATTAATGGAAGCTGTTATTACAAAAAGATTGAGCAATGCATGTCAGATAGTCAACAATTAACATGGTCTAAGTTGGGGAATTATGCTTCACTAATATGCTTGAACTATCTGATGAAACAACAAAAGCATTTGATCAGGAGGAAAGAAGAAGTTGCACACACTATTTTTCAACTTGATTTTCGAAAAGCTTTTGTGGCTAGTGATCAAATTTAAAAGTGCAATGTATAGAAGTGTGCAAAACTGGCTCAAACACAGAAAATAAAGGTTTAGGGTGACAAAAAAACAGAACAGTGGAAGGAATGCTGACACACAAATATTGCTGACACTCCTCCATGTTAACATCACTTCTTATTAAAATTTGTGTTAACCTTGCACTTTTTTACACATCTTTCACTTTCTCTTATTGTATGTTTAGTTCATGGATGCAACTGATTTTTTATTGAATTTGGATTTATTTTTATGGACTTTGCCTTGACTGGCTTCATATCAACACAGACAACTGAATCTTTTTGTGGTTAGCTGGACAGGTCTTCAATTGAATTGCCCACTCAAACCAACAACAACAACAACATTTATTTATATAGCACATTTTCATACCAATAATGTAGCTCAAAGTGCTTTACATGATGAAGAAAGAAATAAAAGACAACATAAATAACAATTAAAATTAGGGAACACTAATTAACATAGAAAAAAGTAAGGTCCGATGGCCAGGGAGGACAGAAAAAACAAAAAAAACAAACTCCAGATGGCTGGAGAAAAAAATAAAATCTGCAGGGATTCCAGGCCATGTGATCACCCAGCCCCCTCTAGGCATTCTACCTAATATAAATTACCTCAATCAGTCCTCATTGTATTCAGGGTTCTCATGGAAGAATTTGATGAGGATGGTCATGAGGACTTCTGGCCTTTAATCCATCAATGTAGGGACATCACGGTACTTTGATTAGGTGGTGGTGGCGGAGATCGCCACCACAGAAAACCGAAAAAAAAAAAACAAAAGAGAAAGTAGGGGTTAGTACGGATTTTAGAGTCACCATGAATAATAATGATAGTTAATTGAATATACAGTGCATCAGGATTAAACTAAAATGAAGCTGTGCAAAAGCCATGTTAAAGTAATGTGTTTTCAGCAGTGTTCTAAAGTGCTCCACTGTATTAGCCTGGCGAATTTCTATTGGCAAGCTATTCCAGATTTTAGGTGCATAACAGCAGAAGGCCGCCTCACCACTTATTTTAAGTTTAGCACTTGGAATTCTAAGTAGACACTCATTTGAAGATCTAAGGTTACAATTTAGAGTGTAAGATGCAAGACGTTCCGAAATATAAGAAGTAGCGAGATTATTTAAGGCTTTGTACACCATAAGCAGTATTTTAAAGTCAATTCTAAATGACACAGGTAACCAATGTAGTGACATCAAAACTGGAAAGATGTGCTTGGATTTTCTTTTCCTAGTTAAGATTCTAGCAGCTGCATTCTGCACTAGTTTCAATTGATTTATGTCTTCTTTTGGTAGTCCTGAGAGGAGTGCGTTACAGTAATCTAGTCGACTGAAAACAAAAGCGTGAACTAATTTCTCAGCATCTTGCAATTTTATAAGAGGTCTAACTTTTTCTATATTTCTTAAGTGAAAAAATGCTGTCCTAGTAATCTGATTAATATGTGATTTAAAATTTAGGTCAGAGTCAATAACTACCCCTAAATTCTTTACCTCCATCTTGACTTTTAATCCTAATGGATCAAGTTTATTTCTAATAACCTCATTATATCCATTTTCTGTATTATCCAGTTTCTGTTTTCTCCTTATTTAGTTTGGGAAAATTACTAGTCATCCATTCAGAAACACAAGTAAGCCATTGTGTCAGTGAATCAAGAGTGTTGGAGTCATCAAGTGCTATTGATAAATACAGTTGTGTGTCATCAGCATAGCTGTGGTAGCTGTGGTAGCCCTGAGATAATCTGACCTAACGGAAGCATGTAAATCAAAAAGAACAGCGGCCCCAGGATTGAGCTTTGTGATATAGAATACCATGTGTCTTTGAAGTATAATTACCACAACTAACAAAGAATTTTCTACCTGTCAGGTAGGATTCAAACTAATTTAAGACACTGCCAGAGAGGCCCACCCATTGACTAAGGCAATTTCTAAGAATATTGTGATCAATGGTATCAGATCTAAGAGGATGAGAACAGATAAACGGCCTCTGTCTGCATTTCTGCAAGTCATTTACTACTTTAACAAGTGCAGTTTCTGTACTGTGATTTGTTCTGAAACCCGACTGAAACTTATCAAGAATAGAAGGTTTATTGAGGTGATCATTAAGCTGCATAATGACTGCCTTCTCTAGGATTTTAGTTAAGAAAGGCAGGTTAGAAATAGGTGTAAAATTTTCAAAAGCAGAGGAGTCAAGATTATTTTTCCTGAGCAGGGGTTTATTTAACTACAGCAGTCTTAAGACAGTCTGGGAAGATCCCCATATCTAATGATGAGTTTACTATGTCAAGAATACTATCGATTAGCACGCCCGATACCTCTTTGAAAAAACTTGTTGGTATTGGGTCAAGAACGCAGGTGGAGGGTCTCAGTTGAGAAATTATTTTATATAAATCAGGTAGATCTATCCTGGTGAAAGAATTTAATTTGCTTATAATGGAGTACCGGGGTTTAAGAGGATCAGTATTGGGGAGATGTACTATATTATTTCTAATATCATTAATTTTTTGATTAAAAAATACAGCAAAAGCCTCACAAGTTTCACTGGAAATATTTTGGAGGCATTCCATTGAGTGACCTGGGTTTAGCACACAATCAATTGCAAAGAATAAGACTGTGGGATTACTAGCAGTGTTATTTATAATTCTAGAGAAATAACATTGCCGCTCAAGATGGACTATGTTATTGTATTCTGTTATTTTAACCATCAATATCTCATAGTGGATAATCAGTTTAGTTTTTCTCCATTTACTCTCAGCTCTCCAGCATGTTCTCTTTAGATCAGACACTCTTTGGGTCTTCCATGGCATAATAGTGCTAGAAGATTTTTTTACTGTCTTTTCAGGTGCGACTATGTCAGCAGCTTCTCTCACCTCAGTATTAGATGCCTGATTTATAAACATTTTTTCTTTGCATCATGAAGACAAAAGAGCTGAGAATGTTCTGTCTCTTTGATTATAATGGATATGCTGGATTGCTGTTGATTCCTTCTAGTGTATATGTGCTTTAACTGGAGAAATGATCTGTTAACACTCACCTGGCTTGTGGCACTGGGGTGATCATGCCTGTTATACCCATGGTGTATGTGGTTGTATGTTGGAACCACATACACAAATTCTGGTAATAATCTTCATGTGTATCTTATAATATCTCCTACTAAGCTTCTTCTGGATTTTTTGCTACTTTGCTATTATCGCTCATTTGCGCTATCCCACCCTGTCTGTCTCACCTTTTCCAATGTGCTGCGCTGCTGAAATGTGCTCTGCTACTGTCAGATAAGTACTGGGTTTCTACTATGCTGAAATACTCTTATGATAAGCTCCTGCATATTATACAGCTTGTCAGAGCAAATAGTCAGACTGGAATGTCCTAAAAGACACTGGCATTTTGCGGTGCCCAAAATATTTACATCGCAGGTCAGGTTGCCGCCCCCGCTGGGCTGCGAATGGAAAGTTGACAGGCAGCATTTGCTCAGGAATATGTCATCCTACTAATGGCTTTGGAAATAATAGTGTCAGTGTGCCAGATTTTCAATATGCTAAAATAACCTCTGGCTATGTAACTGTGCATAAAAAAAAACCTTTTCAACTAATATTGCATTGTTAAACACAAGATCTCTTACTGGCAAAGCATTGATTTTATCAGAATTAACTACAGACTCCAACCTTGAGATGATATACTTAACAGAAACCTGACAAAAAACAAATGAATTTATGTCTCTTATGGAGGAGACACCATCTGGATATGTTTACTTTATAGAGGCTCGCAGCTCAAGACAAGAGAGAAGGGGCTGCAGTAATTGTTAGATCAGATTTAAACTTCAAAAGAATCCCAGTTGACTGTTTATTGTCTTTCAAGTGTCTGATTCTTAAAGTGATAATGAAATCTGGTCCTTACTTGTTCTCAATCGTCACCCAAAATATAATGAGTCTGATTTAACTGAACTATTAACCCATGTCTCAGACGTGCACATAGGAGGCAGTCAATGGGCTTAACTAAGGGTAAAATGCAAGGTCAGGTGTTGACGAAATGCACTAATGTCTTTTCTCCCTCCTCTGCTGATCACTAGAAGGAAAAACCACTTACACCCCAACCAGATTCCAGTTTCATCTCCAGACCATGCACTCCTACTGACCTCACTTCTACCTGTTCCCCGTTGGACCCTCCTCTTCCTTCCCACCACCTATAAAGCCAGCCACTTGCTTTTCCCAGTCAGTCCCGTCTTGGACTCGGTCATTTGAAACTACTCTATATTCCTCTTGATTTGAGACATTGTTACTAATATACAGGGTTGAACCCCAAACCATTCTGTTGTCTCTTATGCTCTTTTACACCCACTTAAGTTCCTATTCCCAGAGAGTCATTCTTCTTGGCAATTTCAACATTCATATTGACATTCCTACATGTAAACTGAGAAATGAATTCCTCTCCTTACCAGACTGTTTTGACTTGGTTGATTTTCATACCCACTTAGGTGGTCATATACTAGATTTATCTGCACATCTTGCTCATCTGTCGGCAACACTTATAGCAGTGATTTGGGCCACTCTGACCATAAAACAGTGTTTTTAACTATCTCATTACCTCTCCTTCATCTTACCTGTAAGCATCAAATTTCTTTCAGAAACCTTAAAATATCTGTCTCTCTATCCTTGGTGGATCCATTTCTAATGTTTTTTTTTGTCACCCCTTATTTTATCCTCACTAGATAATCTTGTTGACTACTATAACTTAGTGCTTCATTGAGCAATAGATAAAACAGCTCCTTTAAAACATAAGCGGGTTTCCTTTAAGCGTTCAGCTCCATGGTACAAGTCACGGTTCTTGACAGCAGCTGGCCAACTCCTTGAAAGAATGTCATGTAAGACTGGCCTCACTGTGCATATCCAGGCTTTCTCTGACCATCAAAGGGCAAACAGAGTTGCACTAACTGCAGCTAAGAACACACATTATGGCAGAATAATAGAAAGTGGCCAGGATAACCTGAGGATTTTATTCTCTGTAGTTAATAAACTACTTCAACCTACATCTGGCCCAATTACTTCCTGTACTGAAGTTTGTGTAAAATTCCTCCACTTTTTCCATTATAAAATTAAATATCTAAATAATTCAACTAACATAAATTCATCCAGCTCCTTTTATAAATGTTCACCTGTCACATCTTAATTTGTTAATTACTTGCATTGTAAGATGAGGCGGACTACTTGTTTACTGGACTCCATCCACACCACATTTCTTATATCCTTCCTTCATGCTATAATCCCTACTGTTATAGCAATGATAAATATATCCTTTGACACTGGCTTTGTGCAAGTCTGGTCTTGATGTTGACAATCTTAACAATTATCAGCCTTTTTTCTTACTTACCTTTTCTGTCTAAAGTTCTTGAGCATGTTGTAGCCTCCCAACTCACCAATTGCTTAACTTAGAATAAATTGATGGAGCTCTTTCAGTCTGGTTTCAGAGAACAGCACAGCTGTAAAACTGCTCTGCTTTGGGTAACTAATGATTTTCTTATGGCAGCAGACTTTGGATAAACCAGTATATCAATTCTGCTAGATATCAGTGCAGCATTTGACACTGTCAGACATGATAATCTACTGTCAAGAATTGCGAACATTGTGGGTATCTCTTCATTGCCCATCAGTGGTTTAAGTCCCATCTGACTGATAGACAAGAGTTTGTTAGTCTTGGCAGCAGCATGTCCAGTTCAGCACCAGTCACACAAGGGGTTCCTCAGGACTCTGTCCTCATCCCTCTGCTCTTCTGTATCTATATGCTTCCCCATATTATTCATAGCTTTGGATTGGGTTACCTTTTTTATGCAGATGATACTCATCTCTATTTCAATGTTAAAAAAGAAACTCTTTAAAATTAAACTGCAACAAAACTGAACTCCTATAAACTGGCACTAAAGTGCAGCTTAAGAAAATGAGCTCGTTTTCAATCACTCTTGATGATGATCTTTTCAGAACTTCTTCTAATGCAAGGAATCTTGATATCATTTTCAATACCTCCCTTTCTTATTCCACAATAAACCACAATAAGAAACTTTCTTACTTCCACTTCCGTAACACATCCCATGTTGGCTAATTCTTGTCTTTTTCTAATACTGACGAACTTGTTCATTATTTTATCACATCCCTTATTGATTATTGTAATTCCCTACTGGCTGGTGCCACTTCTAATCTTTTATCATGGCTCCAGTTGATTCAAAACTCTGTTGGAAGAGTCCTTACACAGACCCTCAGAAGTGATCTCATAACACCTATCCTGCTTTGCCTTCAGTGGCTCCCTACGTCTGACAAGATTGAATATAGAATTCTATTAATAACCTTTAAAGCTTTAAATGGTCTTGGACCGGAGTACATCAGTGACCTTCTCCACTGCTATGCTCTTGTTCGCCTACTAAGTTCGTCTGATTCTGGCAATCTCATAGTGCCCCACACTAACCTCCACTCTATGGGTTACAGCGCCTTCAGCTGTATAGCACTCAGACTTTGGAATGACCTCCCTTAATTAACTAGATCAGAGGTGCCCAACTCCAGTCCTGGAGGGCTGCAGTAGCTGCAGGTTTTCATTCTAGCCCTTTTCTTAATTAGTGACCTGTTTTTGCTGCTAATTAACTTCTTTTGAATTAAGTTTAATTGACTGGGTTTTTAAGAAATGTTTCCCTGAATTTCTTCGTCATTCCTCTGAATTGCTTCATTTCTTTCCTTAAATGGCACCAACGCAGAAGTGATATGTGAAGTGAGTGAGCCAACAGAAGGCCAGCTAAGTCAAGGCCTCAAACTCCAACCAATTTCACTCCAACCAGCTGCTTAATGAGGCGCTGAGTCTTGTCGTTAATTAAACCCTTTCTTTAATTCCATGGCTTGTTGCCACTCTCATTGTGCAATAGCAGACATTTCCGAAATTAAAGGCTTTTTCTTTTCTAAGAGCAGATCAGCATTCCTGAGACCTTCACCTTTCTTTATTTTCAGATATTGTATAATGGTCACAGTTTGCTGGGCCTGTTTTGGCTCATTTTGTGTCTCGTTATTGTTTGGCTGCTAATTAAGGAAAAAGAAACAATTAAGGGGTCTGAGTCTCCAAGATCATGTCAAAGAAAATGAATTCAAAAGAAGTTAATTAGCAGCAAAAACCGGTCACTCATTAAGAAAAGGGTTAGAATGAAAACCTGTGGCCACTGCGGCCCTCCAGGACTGGAGTTGGGCACCCCTGAACTAGATCAACTGATTCCATTCATTCTTTTAAAAAACAACTTAAAACTCATCTGTTCAGGAAGGCTTTTGACTTAACCTAACCTTCATTTCTCTCTCCAGATGCTCAGAATAATTTGTGTGTGTGTTACAAATTATGATATTTGTTCAGGCTTTTCTTTTAGTATTGAATTAAGTATTTTATTCTGTGGTTTTATTCTATTTAATGCTGCATATATCCTGTATTTATCTAATGTGTTCTATGCAGAAAATATTTGCATGCAGTGTTATATATACCCTGCCATTCTTACTGAGACTCTGTGCGAATATAGATAAAATGTATTATTATTATTATTATTATTATTATTATTATTACTAAATAATGTTCTTTGAATCAAGAGATTCTAAAATTGGTGTCTTTCAGGGATCCATGCTGGAGTCACTATTCTTTTTATTTTATATTACTGATCTTAATAAAAATTGAATTAAAAAGCTGGTTAAGATTCTAAATGACACTAAAATAGGCAAAAAGCGGGTACCTCAGAGTCAACTGAATCATAACAGATGGACCTGGACAGAATTTAGATTTGGGGAGACATGTGGCAGATAATATTTAATGTAAATAAATGTAAAGTGTTGCACATAGGAAGTACAAATGTTAGAACTGAATAGACAATGGGGATGTCACTAACCTGAGAGAGAAAGACTTAAGATTCATAGTGGACTTGTCATTGTTCATATCTAGACCAGCATACAGGAAAGATTAAAAAGGCTAATAGCATGTTTTGTGTTATAGCCTGATGTGTGGAATAAAAATCAAGGGAGCTTATTCTTCAAGGATAGGTTTGGTAATTTTCAAGTCAAAGTTATTTCTTCACATGTATAGTATATATTAATTTGCCATATAAAGTTGTATTGTGAAGTGAATAATTTTTTATACATTTAAATAAAATGCCACCGGCCTGATCTTCCACAGCTTCATTTATGCCTCATCTACTTTCCATACATTCATGAAACTGACTGCGACTTGACTGCTGATTTTTGGGTCTAATTTTGCATTTGACATTTGTATCTTTGTTTTTCTGGTGTTTTGACCTCCTGCTGTTCTTTCTGACCATGCCATTGTCTCCACCTAAAAAATGTTTTTTTATCTCTAGGTTAAATTCTCTTTTTCAACTCTCTGGACACCTAGCTCTCAAATTGATTCACAATAACTGATTTATGTGTTTGAGAGAATCTTTATGGTTTTAGCCAATTCATTTGATAATTTTGTATTTAATTTAGTAATAATAGCACCTCAGTGTCATTTTTATTAAAAATAGCGATATGGCATTAAAATATAGTTCCCACTTTGTATGAGTTTAATGTTCCTAAGCCTAAACTGAAAAATTACATAAAACTTGACAACTGAGACTAACAGAATTGACCAATTGCAGTAATACAGAGTACCTTCTTTATGTATTTCTATACAACAGGCTTAATACAGTTATTTATTTATTGTCAGAAAGATAAAGAAAAGTATACAGTATTTGCATCCTCCTTGAGAATTATGGAGGTTTATAACAACAAAAACAAAATAATATCCATGCAGTACCAACCTAGAGTCACACTTTACAAAACAAGAAGATACTTCAGGTACCCAGAGAGTATTTTTGTTTGCCGTATACTTTGCTGCAGATCTTCCTAGTTCTATCATCTTAAGTAACAATTAGGCACAGACAAAACTAATTTATGTTTTGTACTTGGGGACTTTGCCCCCTGCTCTATTCATTTGCCAACCCCCCAGGCCTGTGCTACATGCAAGCCACTTCGCATCTCTAACACTCGCTTAAGTGGATTTCACTTTCACCAAACAACAAATATTTTAATTCTCGCAGATACGCCTCTTCATTGGGAAGAAACAGTTTTTTTCCCTGATGGCAACATGAATTAGACGATCTACAAGTCTCAGACTTAAAGTTCGATTTCTTTTCGCTGTTTCGTTATTTCACCGAGTAATCATAGTTTGTTTGCACTAATACAATCTTTACTATCATTTTTTGAGACTTTCAAATTTTAGTACTTTCATTATCTCTAACCTACTCTGCAAGTGTATTGTGCCAACGTTTTTGAATTCTTTACGATGTTTTACTTTGTCACCTACTCTTTGTCTTTTATTTCCGGCCACAGGCGTGGTTAAATCTCTTGGTACAAAGTCTTGTCTCGCGGGACGTGAAAGTATCTCTCTGAAAAAGTCACGTCTTGTCCTAGGCTAAAAATTCTCATCTCATCGCAGGATTTTTTTATTATAATAGAGAGATGTGTGTGTGTTCTGTCAGTAACTCAGGATTTGTCCTGAGCTTTTTTCATTATCACACCTTTCAGTCCTTTTTAACTTTCACCCTGCCTTTCTTTTTGTATCAGGGAAAACACCCTGAGATTTGTAGGAGAATGAGGCCTTACTAGCACACTCTATCTGGTTACTTGAGTCTGTTCAGAGATAAGTATGTCTATATGGGCTTCAACCACACTAGCATGATGACAAGCAGAAGCATTAACTCATACCAGATGTTATTTTTTAAATGACAGCTTCTTTCCACTTTTACTAAGCCCGAAAGGGAAGATGAGACACTCATACTTCTGATTAAGTCATTCAGCAAAACAAGGGTATAATCTAGAACTCGCTGTTAACAAAATAATCACGTATTTATTTAATTAACAAGAAAAAAAAAACAAATTCGTAGTATTTACTTAAAAAGATGTGTTTGAACATTAAGTCACATTTGAGTTGGGGTGCTGACGATGACCAAATGTTTCTGTGCCCTTGGTACACTCTTACACACCCGAACCCCATCCTCTTTGCTTGACTTTACTTTCAGCTGTAAATAATTCACAAGAATCACTCTTAAGCTTACAGTATGTCTTCTTTTTAAATACAAGGCTCCAAAGCACCTGTTGCCATGCTGTCCTCTTACTCTGCTTTCTTATCCATGCATGGCCGGAGATGGCAACCATACACCCATGTGCCAACACTACCTTCTCCTAATCCCTGCACTTTTTCCTGGCCATACACCAACACCTCTGATTGGTAACACTGCAGGCTGACTTAACCCCTTTGCCTCCAGAGCACTGTATTAAGGCAGCCATGAACATAAACAGATGCTCAGATCCTTTACATTATAAAACCTACTAAACCCTATAATACCAGTGACAATTCTCCACTTGATTCCAGTTCTGAAATTCAAAAAAAAGTAAACAAGCAGAAATTTAAATATTAATATTAACAAGATTTCTTTTAGAAAACAGAACATATCATTTGTGAATAAATACAGTAATCCCTCGCTATATCGCGCTTCGCCTTTCGCGGCTTCACTCTATTGCAGATTTTATATGTAAGCATATTTAAATATATATTGCGGATTTTTTGCTAGTTCGCGGATTTCTGCGGACAATGGGTCTTTTAATTTCTGGTACATGCTTCCTCAGTTGGTTTGCCATACAAGGGACGCTATTGGCAGATGGCTGAGAAGCTACCCAACTTACTTTTCTCTCTCTCTCTCTTGCGCTGACTTTCTCTGATCCTGACGTAGGGGGATTGAGCAGGGGGGCTGTTCGCACACCTAGACGATACGGACGCTCGTCAAAAAATGCTGAAAGATTATCTTCACTTTGCTCCCTTCTGTGCAGCTGCTTCGTGAAGCGACATGCTGCACGGTGCTTCGCATACTTAAAAGCACGAAGAGCACGTATTGATTTTTGGTTGTTTGTTTTTATCTGTCTCTCTCTCTCTTTCTCTGCTCCTGACGAGGAGGTGTGAGCTGCCGCCTTCAACTGCTTTGTGCCGCGGTGCTTCGCATACTTAAAAGCCAAACAGCCCTATTGATTTGTTTGCTTTTCTCTATCTCTCTGACATTATCTGCTCCTGACTCGCACTCCTTTGAAGAGGAAGATATGTTTGCATTCTTTTAATTGTGAGACGGAACTGTCATCTCTGTCTTGTCATGGAGCACAGTTTAAACTTTTGAAAAAGAGACAAATGTTTGTTTGCAGTGTTTGAATAACGTTCCTGTCTCTCTACAACCTCCTGTGTTTCTGCGCAAATCTGTGACCCAAGCATGACAATATAAAAATAACCATATAAACATATGGTTTCTACTTCGCGGATTTTCACCTTTCGCGGGGGTGTCTGGAACGCAACCCCCGCGATGGAGGAGGGATTACTGTAGACCAACAACGATAAAGGGTTGGGGTTGTTAGCCCCGTATACTGCAAATTAAAGGTCACTTTTGTTTTCTAGAAACTCAAAAGACAGTCAAGGTATTGAGGACGGACATTTTATAATGGCGGACAGGAAATAACGTGAGGGATGCTGGGAAGAGGTGAGGTGGATTCTGGGAGCATGACGTCATCACGGGTCAGCAGGGGAAAGGAAGGAACCCGGAAGTGTGCGTTTCCTAGAGTTGTCCGGGCACTCTTTACGGCTCCGCCACCTCTGCCTTTCTGAGGAAGTAAAGAGACAAGGATTAGTACACTGTTGTAGCTCCCCCGCGGGACGTTTTACGCAACAACCCGGGTCGATCAGCTGCTCCCCAAGCGCTCGTGCGTGACACATTTCTTAACAGAACAATACATGCTTAATTCCAATCTCACTTATGTCATAATATAATCATTTCTGTACCTTAAAAAGAGCATTCTCTTGTTTTGTCCCTGGGAGAGTTTTCATGGTCACTATCTGTACCTGACTCATCTGCAAACCTTGATTCCCCTGTTTTGTCCAGTTCTGTTTCTACAGCTTTAATCCCAGCTACATCCAGAGCATAACTTGTCCCCAGACACTACCTTCTCATCCCTTCTAATAACTACATCAGATGTCCACCTGGCTTCTGGAATATACATGATGTCAATGTAGTCCATTTCAGTAAGAAGATGATCCCTAGATCTGTGTCTATGTGTTGGTTGGTTGGTAGAAGTCTGAAATGTGCAGTGCTTCAATTTATCTCTATGTACTACCTTTGCAGGTTCTTCCTCTTCTGGTTCGATAGTAAAAACAGGTATGTCTGGATGGTTCTGCCTCAATGCAATGCACAGTTGTGACTCCCAAAGAACCTGTATCTTATTCCTACCCCTGTGTTTGTGATTACGTAGCAACTTACGGTCACCAAGCTGAACAAGTGCCCCATACATTTTCCGGTCATAGGCCCTCTTTCTTCTACTAGAAGCTGTGTTGGTAGCAGCATTGGTGACTTCCGCAGCTGTCTCCAGCCTCTCATTGTGGTTCTTCACCCAGTCATCAAGTTCTCTGCATCATTTTTGTGTAGATTATTTCCACCAAGTACAATTAGAGGCAATTTTCCATCCATCCCAAACATGAGTTAAAAAGATGAAAACCCTGAACATTAACATGACTATTACAGTACATGCCATCACAAGCTCTGATAAATATTTTTAACAGTGTCTTTTCTTTTCAGGAAACAATGTCCTTAACATATCATGCATCATCCTGTTAAATCTTTCACACTGAGAGTTCCTTTGAGGGTGGTAGGGACTAGAGCAACTCTTTGATATATTGTACATCTTGCAGAGTTCCTTAATTACACTATCTTCAAAGCATTGTCCCTGATCTGAGTGCAATTGGAAAGGATATCCATATGCTTCAGAAGAGCTTTAGCAGTTGTATGTGCTATTTGATTTCTACCTGGTATGGCAACAGTAAACCTGCTGAACATATCCATGAGGACATTCCATTTCCCCTTGAGAACCTCTCCAGCAACATATAGTCCATTGTGAGAACCTCTAGTGGAGCAATGACAGTCCTACGAGTCATAGGAATACGAATCTGTGGAAATACATTCTTGGCTAGCAGCTTCAGTGAGTCAAAGGCAGCTTTGTGTTATTCACTCAAAATGACTGAGTCTGGAACTTTCCTTTTTCTTACTTTTCCCCCTCTGCCAACCAGATCATGCAACAATCTTGCCAGGTGTGCAAATTTAGGTACACAATGTCTGTAATAATTCATGAAGCTGAGCACTTGCCTCACTTCTTTCACCGTCTTTGGTGCAGGCCATGCATTCAGGTATTGAAATTTTTCCTCGTCTAATTGTATTCCCTTTGATGAAACCACATGTCCCAAAACCTTTACTTCAGACCTCAAGAAGAAACATTTGCTGGGCTTCAACTTCAGACCATGCTGTTTCAGGAGGTTAAACACAAGTTCCAGCCTTTTAGTGTGACTTTCAAAATCTTTAGAAAAGAAAATGATGTCATCAAGATACACCAAGAAAATATCAAAAGGAAATTCATCTAGTACTACACTCATAAGGTGCTGAAAGGTCACCAAAGCATTGCATAATCAAAATGTCATCCTAGTCAACTCAAACAGCCCAAACGGGGTGGTGATGTATGTCTTTTTCGGTGTCTTTTTTACTCTCTACAACCTGGAAATAACTGGCTGTCAAATCCAGAGTTGGAAACAGCTGTGAATTATCTAATGCATCCAGTAATTCTTCCACTCGTGGAAGTGGATATGTATCTTACTTTACATATCACCTGGTTTAATCTTCTATAGTCACAGCAGAACTGTACACTGACATCTTTTTTTATAACAATCACAGCAAGTGATGTCCACAGGCTGCAGCTCTCTTTAAGGATTCCTTGACCAACAAGGTCTTGCATGTGATTTTTACTTGCAGTGAGACCCTCCAGTGCCTCTGTTTTATCCGTGGCACATCCCCTGTGGGAATACTATGTGACTCAGTGGTGGTGTAGCCAAATCACATTCACTGTTTGAGAACACATCCTTATGCTTCGTTAACAGATCTATAAGCTTTGTATACTGTGAGGGGTTGAGTTTTTCAATATTCATTTGAACAGGAACAGGGAGCTAGCTGGTCCATCTTTTTCTGTCTTGGTTGATTTTTCACTTTATTCTATTCTTCTCACATGAGCATTCCACCATAAATTATGGGGCTCTAAATTGTCTGTTGCCACTCTGTCCACTTACTCTGTTTTTTCTATCTGTGTGCAGCCCAGGTGGCTGACCTTAATCTCTTCATCTCCAAAGCACTGTATTAAGGCAGCCATGAACATACAGAGATGCCCAAAGCCTTTACATTTTATTTAAAATTTGAATGTTCTCTACCTATTATTTGATTCCTTATCCAACTTATTTAGCTATTTAGGCAAATTATTTTTGCTCCTGGTTCTCAAAACCCTACAGTCACAGTCAGCCTACACTGCACTGAAGTTGAGAAGCACTGAGTTACATTGTGAACTGTCGGTTCCTTTGTCATTTGCATATTATTGCTAATTGGCAGATGATTAAGTAAACAAGACGCAATTAAAACAGGGACTGCAGCTGTTTTAAAACTAAAATGAGGCAATTAAGGGATGTGAATCTTAATATGCAAGTCAACTAAAATGAAGCACGAAAATGTTTCATGAGCAATAATTGTTACTTAAGGTAAAGAAATTGGGTTGGAACCAAAACCTGCAGATTCTGAAGCCCTCCAGAACCAAACTCGGGGACCAAAGCTGTTGTATATCGCATGGATGCACATATAAAGTTATGAAACCTATAGTACGATGTTCAAAAGGTTTCCGCACTTTTATTTTTCCGTTGGAAACAGTGAAGGTGGGAGGAGTAGTAATTGGGCATGTTGGTACGACACTGGGAAAATTGCATCGCAAACAAAGGTGACTATGTAGAAAAGTGATGTAATTTGTTTTTGAAACTTAATAAACAAGAGTTAAAAAAAAAGTGTGTAACCTTTTTGAAAGTCCCTTGTTTATGGTAAAGCTTACTGTATGTGGAACAACCAATATTGCTTACTAAAAAATCACAATAAAGATGAATGCTGTTATGACCGAGTGCAGGGGCCTGTAAGAAAAAAAACATTGACATGCATACATTTTTCCTTTTGTTTCTCACGTGTTCTTCTTCATCGGTTCTTTTGATACTTTGTGAATTTTCTCCATGAAACCACAAACTGCAAAGTTAATGAAACATTACAGTTTCCGACCATTCACAAGAAAACTGTGCTTCATTGGGGTAGTTTTAAACCTGTTCCACATAGACTTCAGTTAATTCTGTATATGGGGGGCAGGAGCAAGACTGTTGCAATAAAAATACCTACAGTATATAACAGCCTGATGTATCTAAGCAATTTAAAAGTCAAGCTGCTCTGATACAATAAAACCAATGGATCAATAATATATGTTTCCAACCAGATTTGCTAATGTAACATTTTTGCTATTAGCTGCATAAATGAACCCATTCATAAAATAAGAAAACAACAAGATTAACCATTGCTGATCATATGCATGTATGTGGTGTTTGGTTGATTGGTTCCAAAAGGCCATGTATTTTTATATTTTTGCTGCCCTTCATGAAATCAGTATATTTTGAGGTATATTGTCAGCATACATTTTTAATTCAAATCAACATAACTTTGGTCTTTCAGTGGTGGGTAGACTGGCTTATTTAATACTTAGTACTTGATTGTACAATAAAGTGGCTCATTTTAAGAATGTTTAGTTTTAAGAGTATAGTCGTCGTGTGAAGCAAAAGTAATAATATTACTCATAATTTTGGGGGCATCAAATCCAATTCTTATTTTGTAGAAGACAAAGGATTGCCAGTGGGAAAGTTAAAGAATTAATTGGAATTATTGTGTGCTATTATGACAAAGATACCAAGGATATCTGAATTGCATATACCGTAATATTTTTATAATGTTGAGTACAGTTCAGTATAGGTTCCCTCCTTGCACTTAATGCTTATTGGTATAGGCTCTGGCCACTGGCAACACCAAACTGATTTGAGAATTTGAGAATTTTATTGCTTTCAAAAGTGCAGGAAACGGTGCCTGGTTTATAAAAAATAAAGTGGTGACAAAGCCCCCATTCGTGTGGCACTCTATACAATGTGGTTATATAGATCTTTTGAGGACAATATTGCCACATATACAGGGTACAGTGAAATTCTTATTTACAAGTGCTAATTAACACTCTCCCAGCACATTAATAGTTACATGTGTCTACTCTGCTTTTCACGGTCAGCAGCCCAGGTTGTATAATTTGTTTAGGGAGTTGGCTCAAGTCCTTGATGGCCTTCTTCCAATAAAGGTAGGCACATTTGCAATACAAGTAGATAACAGTCCTGAGGGGGCTGGTAGCATGACAGACTGCCTATACACTGACCTTTGCATCTTCCTTACTAATGAAAGAAACAGCTAATTTTTTTTCTTGTTTTTAATTTGTGAAATTGTAGCAAATTGTATTTTAAAATATAAATTACCATCTATACAGAAAATTACTGAAGAGGGAAAAAACAGGCTTATTCTATTAAACTCAGAAAGGTTAGGTATTTGTATTGTTTTCATTATCAATGAAAACAATACATTTATTACAGAGATAGTATGTGAACAGAGGTGTGGCACAAGTAATGAATATAAGTCACTGCTACAGTATATAGTATTGTTATGGAACCAATGATTTATTGAAATAACACACAAACAAACCCTCTAACACAAAATGTTTCATTTTATCCCATAATCATGAAAAAACACTTACCAGGCTGTGTGCTCTCAAGGACAGTCTTGTCAAATCATAACTAACACTGTATAACCCAGCACAGAGATGAACCACTCTACCAGTTTTGTTGCATTTTGCTAGACTTGTGTTTTTCTAGTGTCAATTAATTTTTCTGAAGCCTCTAGTAATGTTTATGAAGGCTTTGAATATTGAGGATTCCAAAATTATAAGCACTTCCTTGGAATCTTTTGATTTAAACTTTATTAATTTATCATTATATTTTGTACCTCTCTGCATCATTATCATTCTTTTATGTGTAGGTATTGTCATTTTGTAGCACCCATTGCTATGATGTGACAGCAGAATACTAGCAGGGTATTTCCTGGAAATCACCTCATGTAGTGTCTTTAGGGTGACAAACTGTAACCCGCAAATGCTCCTCTATTTCCAAGATTGTGCACATTATAACAAATTTTAAAGTGCATTCTTGTGATTAATCACTAGTTCTCAAATTTTTGCTTTATGATTCTTGACTAGTATTTTGGTTCTGGAGAGTTGATTCATTGATCTCCTGGTTTTAACTCTGGTCCAGTCTTTGTTAAATGTTTCATCTCCTATTCCTGTCTCTGCTCATCTGCCCTCCCATTTTAACAATTCTGGCAGTACAGCAGTAGTATAATTACTGTTGTGTTCTTTATGAATGTGCTCACAGTAATCTACTTGATGAAAATGGATGAGCTAATGAAGAATCCAAAAGGACTTTTAGGAAAGCATCATAATACCTTTAAAAAAGAAAAAAAATGCAAATTTGAGGACCCCATCAATTTAATATTTTATGTCACAAAAGTTCTCTTAAAGGTAATAAACAGAAAAAGGAAAAAAGTAGATGAATCACCAAGATTCAGAAAAGGGTACAGGTACAAGTAATGTAATAGCAATGTTGAGAATTATTAGTGAGCAAAGCATTGATCACTGGAAAGTTATATTTGTCTGTTTTGTTCATTACCAGGAGGCTTTCAATTCGAGTAAAGTGGGTCAAACCAATGAACATCTTAAATGGATTGCAAGTAAGAGTTACTGAAATGGCATTAAAATAAATGTGTCATCTTAAATATACAGATTTCTCTCCTTCAACAGCTGCCACACGAGCTGCATTCTACAACGTTAAACATCACTAACGCAAAGCTGAAATCAGATACAGCGACTTGTTTCAAGGTAACTTGAGAGTTATTGTTGAAGGCCAACTCTGCCTCTTTAGTTCTCCTGAAGAAGCTGAAAAAGAGCTAAAAAGACTGATCCCAACATCATCTAAAATATGAACATGAGAAACACAGATGGAGATAAAATCATTGACCATAAAAATAAATCCCACACATTTAGAGAGCACTATAAGTTGTTATATTCCACTCAGTTTAAAGAAGACAAGACACAGTCTAATGGATTTTTTGATACATTACATATACCACAGCTAGATACTCTTAATGAAAAGGTACTAGGCAAACCTCTGACACTCTCAGAATTATTGGATGCTATAAACTCACTCCAACGTGGGAAAGCAGCAGGTCCTGATGGCTACCCAGTGGAATTATATAAAAAAATGTCAAACAAGTTAGCTCCACTATTAATATCATTGTTTATAGAAATTAGAGATAACACAATTGTACCTCAGATATTTTGCCATGCATTAAATACCATCTTTCCAAAGAAAAATAAGGATGTGTTACAATGTGCAACAGACTAATTTTACTTCGAAATAATGATGTTAAGATACTCTCCAAAGTTGTACCTAGGATTGAGAACTTGCTTCCTAACATCACAGTACAAAACTGAATTTATTAAAGGCAGGCACTTAGCTTACAATCTTCAACATTTGTGTAATGTAATATACTCACCCATAAAATTTAACACACCAGAGATTTTATTATCTTTGGACACAGTAAAAGCATTTGACATGGTGGAATGGGACTACCTGTTCACCACAAATCAACAACATTATTTCAAGTTACTTCAAACTAGACCAGGTTGCACCATTGATTTTGCAATTGCTATTAAACCATTGGCCATTCACTTTCGAAATGTACTGTAGATAAAGGGGACTACTAGAGAAGGACTTGAACAGAAAGTATCACTATATGTTGATGATATGGTACTGTATATATCAGACCCACAAACTTCCTTACCAGTGGTCCTTAATGCACTAGCAGAATTGCAAAAGATATCTGGACTCAGAATTAATTTGAATAAAAGTGTGCCTTTTCCAGTGAACTCTCTAGCACAAAATATTAGACTGGACATCAATCTATTTATTTTAGCAGATCATTTTAAATATCTAGGGGTAAACATCACATGTAAATATAAAGATCTGTTTCAAACAAATTTTGCTATCAGCATGGATAAATTTAAACAGGATGTAAAAAGATGGTGTACCCTCCATCTCACATTAGCAGGAAGAATCAATACTATCAAGATGAACATCCTTCCCAGCTTCTTTTTCTATTTTAGAACATCCCTATATACTGTACAATAACAAATCGTTCATAAAGAAATTAGACTCAAATATAACATCATTTATTTGGAATTTGAGACATCCACACATGGGTGACTCTACAAAGACCTGAAGCAGAAGGGGGCATGGCACTATCTACTGTACTTTTCAGTTTTATTACTGGGTGGCAAATATACATGCTATAAAGACCTGAACATTGACTCAAATTAATGAATATACAGTACACAAGCCTGGTCTGCAAGTGAAATAAAATCATGCTGTAATTCTTTATATATCCTGCTTTGTGCTCCAGTAAATACAAATTATTATCAATATGCCAATAATCCAGTTCTCCAGCAATGACTCAGAATATGGAACCAATGTAGGAAGCATTTTAAAGCAGAGAAGCTTTTATATGTTGCTCCTTTACATGATAATCACCTTTTTCTACCCTCTCAAACCTACACAGTATTTAATGTTTGGATTAAAGCACTTAGAGAATTGTATATACAGTAGATAATGTCTTTGCATCTTATGAACAATTACTTTTCAGATTAAACTTCACATCAACACAATATTTCCACTAACTTCAAACCAAAAACTTTGTTGAAAAGAAACTGCTCCGATTTTCCACACCTCCCACTCATGTCTATTCCAGAGGAAATACTGATCAGTCTTGAAGACTCAGACAGCATCTCAATAATACATATAAACATATTAAAGTCTCTTTCTTTCAAAAATCCTAGGGTATGGTGGGAAAGAACCTTACACTTAACATGTCAGAAAAGGAATGGAAGGTGGCCATGCATGGAAAACACTTTAGCTTCATATATCTAGAGCATTCAATCATTCAACTTAAAATCTTTTATTGATCACATTTAAAGTATCTCATTTAAAATTGTGCAAAATGTATCCAGGCCAAGATTCAACACGTGAACAGTAACACCCACCTCACAGGGCCACATGTTTTGGGAGGGCACTAAATTAATGTCATTCTGGACAAAAATGTTTGACTGCCTATTAGACAGCCTTGGTGTCACAATCCCTCCTAACCCATTAACAGCTGTGTTTGGTGTACTCCCAGATGTGCTTATAGTGGAGAAGGACAAATTAACTGTAATTGCACATACCACACTACTAGCACAAAGACTTATCTTGAAGAATCCCAGCCCACCTGATATAAGTCAGTGGGTAACTGATGTTTAATACTATTTGAAATTGAAAAAAATCAAATTCTTACTGAGAGGATCTGTTCAAAACTTATTTAAAAGTTAATAAAATTTTAGAATAAGCATTTATATTGGGGAAAAGGACATTCTCCTTTCTGTGTTATTTTTAAAGATGTGGTCATACTGTTGGCTTTCCTGTCCTTCTCTTGGGTAGGGGTTGAATTTTGGTTTATTAAGTTCAAGATGATTGTATGTGATATTATCAGTCTTGGGGGCATACTCACAGAACATGCTTATTGTGAGAAAGACGTTAAATCAAGAAATGCAATAGCCAAATATGTGTTCACTGAAAGAAAAGCTGTATATACTACCAAATTTAATGGAGAACTGAAAAATAAGTACTAAAAGTACTAGTGTGGAGCGTTTTCCTTTATAGAACAAAGACTTAGACATTAAAGAAGGCAGATATTAAACATTTGGAAACAAGTGAGATCTGGTTTTGGAGAAGAATGGAGAGAATAAAATGTGCAGAAGGAACGAGTAATGAGTAGACAATAAGAGGAGGGGGGAAGAAAAGGGCATTGATTAGAATTGATTGAAGAGCATTGATTGAAGGGCTGTTAAGGGATATCATTGATTGGAGGTTTGCTGGAGAATAATGATCCTATTCGATAACATTAAAAGGAATGGGAGGTGCAAGACAGTAAAAGAACCTGCCCATAGGCAGAAAACAAGTGAATGAAAGAATCAAAAACCAAAGGAATATAAGGCCTGCAAATAATGAGCTCACAGAAGCAAATATTGATTTCAATCATATGATGGAGGCAACCTATTGATTTTAATCACAAATGGTCATAGGCTGTGTGTCAGGAACATGAGCAACCCCTTTCCTCCATGCTGCACACACCTGCTTAGAATTAATAACAAGTCATACAGTTCATACTGTGGCAAGTTTGGCACTAAGGGAGGACTATAATATCTTTCTCTTTCTGTTTACTGAACGACCATTATATATTAGGATATTAGACTGGAGCAATCTATTAGTATTATGTAGTTATCATTTCTACAATGGACTAGTTTACCTTCCATAAGACTCTGCTGCCAGGATATGCTCAGATCTTTCATGACCCTGGGCTGGAAAAGATGGTTTCAGAAAATGAATTGATATGCAGACAACATTCCCTCAGATAACAATGTCAGTGCTTCTGATTTCTGCTAAATTTGGAGAACGTGAACAGTTTTGGTTTTTAGGCAAAAATGTATTGATTATGAGACACATGAATATTGGCTTCAGATTGCTCTGCTTTCCTGCAAAGGACAACTTCCTGTGTGAAAAGTGATTTTCCTTATTTAAATATAGCATATTTTATTAGATTAGTATAGTTTCAGATTTCTGGGTTATTGTGAACAACTGGCTTATTGTTAACATTTGTTAGAGATGAGACTTATTGTCTGATCTCTCACAAACAACTAAGCAGGATAATTCTAAACTTCAGAGTTTAAGTTTTTTCTTGCAAATTTTAATTACATAGTTAAACAATAAATAGCCTGTCAGGGCTCAGAATGAGTGTAATAAATAACTAATGAAAGTGAGGAAACAGCTAAAGCAACAAATAAGGAACTAATTTTTTCCCCTCTATCTCTGTTTCTAGTTTTGCATGTATAACCAGAGGTAAAATCTTAAAGTGTGAAGATCACATTTCTTGAAATGTAAGTACGGAGACCCTAATTGTGATCTTCCAGTTACCAGAAGTTTAGTTCATACTGTTGCATAATTTCTTGTTTATTTTAAACAATTATTTCATAAAAACATTTTAGAGGTAATTTACAACCTTGTCATTCTGCTGCCTGAGAAGAATATTCCAAGATACTCAAACTAATTTTTGAATCCTCTATACTGTATATGCAACAAGAATTTTGTGTGTGTCAGTATCCACTAGTGATATAATGCATCTTACATAATTATAGTTCAATATATTGCTTTTTTGGACAGCTTCTACACTTGTGACTTTGATTTGATTCCATGTCTTGCTGTTATCAGTGTGGAGTTTGTGTTTCTCCTCCATCAGTTTTGTCCACACACTCTGATTTCTTTCCAGATCCATGCATCCTAGATTAATTTCAAAGTCTAAATTATCCTGGTGTGATGTGTGCTTCAGTGAGCTTGCACCTGTCTAGGTTTAATTCCTACCTTGCATCCACTGATGTAAGGAGAAGCTCAGGTCCTCCACAGCATTAAATTGGTATAACTGGCACAGAAAATTTAGTTGTTTTAGTAGGCTTAATTTTAGCATTGTGTGGAGTAATGTCTCACAAATATATGGAAATTAGTTGTTGGAGGGACTCTTTAATCATCACCTTTTCATCCATGCTGATTATTCAGTTATTTTTAAATGATTACTTATTAAATCATCTTTTTAAAATGTATTTTTGTCAGTTTAAATCAATTTGTTTTTATTAAGAGCCGTTTTTCTTAATAGGTGATCTCCCTTACACTGATTATTTGTATTTAAATGCACAAATGTATTAAAATGCTGAAGTTCACTTTTATTGTCATGTACAAGTTGTGCATTGTGTATGTAATACAATAAAATCCTAACTTACCTCCTTGTCTCTTCAGTACAGAGACAACAATATAATGCCAACACAGCACAGCTCAGACTCTATACAAAAACACACACATATACAGTATGTTCACACACACTATATATGTTGATATAATACACACTGTAAAACAAGAGACAGGAAGCAGAAAAAGAGTTGGGGATCCACCCCTTGTAATGTGAACAATTCCAAAAAATGATTTTAACTCCAGAGTAGTGTCTGGGTCTGGAACATGACAGGGAAGGGAATGTGCATGGTTTTTATAGCTGTGGGAGGGGGAGAGGCGGGTCCATGAAGGATGAAACTGGACGTGAGGTCAGGGAAGGTGTGCTCAGGAAGGAAATGCAGGACCTGGTGAAGTTTTAGGTGGGCTTCTGTTCAGGAGATCTGCAGAAGAGGAAGAAGAAAGTTTAGTACTCTTTGGCAATCCCTGGCCTCGTTTTATTCCCTTGGTTAAGCCCTTAGCCTGCCTCCCAAACACACGTGTGTGACAACACACATGCACCCACACACACACACACACACACACGCATACACACACACACACACACACAGGGAAAGTAGAAATAACAAAAATGTCCAGACGTAACATGTCCAGTCTGAACACACTTGTTTATAGAACTTCTGTGGAAGGAGTTCTGTCCTCTACAATCTCTGGCTCAATAATAAGTTAGAATGAGTCAGAATCCTTGTCTCCCTGGCCTCAGGTAATGCCGTTCTTACCTTACTCCATAGATCTGCACACCTACAAAACATATATATATATATATATATATATATATATATATATATATATATATATATACAGTATATATATATATATATATATATATATATATATACACAGACAAGAAATCGATAGCAGAAACACGAAACGCAGTTTATAGCATTTCATGCAGTTCTTGCTCAGCGGCATACATAGGACAAACTTCAAAAAGAATCAGGAATAAAAACTACTTTATGATACGTGATTCATTTTTTCTCCCTTTGTGGATCTCCAGCTGCAAATATGCAAACCGTATCACAGACCTTCTCTTCCATATATATATATATATATATATATATATATATATATATATATATATATATATATATATATATATATATATACATACATTTTTATGGTACAATATTCTTTTTTGTTTTGATTGACTATGCAGTAACCCTATGGCCTGTGGATTGAAACTATTCCTGCAGAATCTATTACTGTGAGTGCCAATTGTCCTGTACTGTGTGACAGAAGGAAGGAAGGAGAATAGCAATGGTGCAGGATACTGTTTGTCTTTCTAAGGTAATATGTGTTTTATATATCTTGAAGAAAAGGCAGGTGGTTGCTGGTGCCTCCTTCACCATCCTCTGCAGGGCTTTATGACGCTGGATCTGAGCAGATGCTATACCTGGATATTATGCAAGAAAGGTGAACTTCCTTGACAAGAGAAGAAATCTATTGCGTTCACTTCACTTCATCAGTGAAAATCATTCCAAAAAACTGAAAATTGCTAATTTTCTAAACAAAATCCCCTCCAATGTAGATGAGAGTTTGGTCTGCTTACTGCCTCCTAAAAGTCTATAACCATCTACATGGTTTTTATAGATATGAAGGGATTGTTGTCCTAATCGCACTTTGAAAGTCAGTAAATCTTATTTCTTTAACCTGTCTCATCATTGTTAATGATCAGGCCTATGATGGTGGTGTCATCAAAAACTGTATGATGGAGTTGGAGATGCATCTGGCCACACAGTCATAAACGAATTAAGAGTACAGAAGGGGACTCAGCACACTACCCTGTGGAGTACCTGTGGTAATTATGGAGGAAATGCTGCTCCTAATCATACATACTGAAGTCTGTTGGATTAGGAAATCCTAGATTGAGTTTTCTGGTCAGTTCTGGTCAGTTTTGACAGTACTAAAATGCTAAATCCTGAGCTGTAGTTTGTAAACATGACTCTGGTAACGACAGTTTTCATTATCCAGATATGACAGGATGTTATGAAGTGCAGGGATTATTGTTTCCTCTCAAAGCACTTCATCATGATTGGAATGGCACTGGTCTTTAGTCTTTTAGACAGTCCATTTTTTCTCATTAACTAATTTAAAAGTCCTCCTTAGGCCATGCACAGAAAAAATAAAAAATAAATAAAGTAGTGCTACAAGCAATCAAATTGGGGGCTGCTTCTTATGGCATTTTAAGAGGCTATGTAAGGTATTAAGTTTATCAGCAAGTCAAAAGTAGTTACGTTTGGATTTGATTTACCTTTGTAGTTTTCAAACATCTCTAGTCCCTGCTAAAATTATTGTGAATTATTGCAGCTTTTATTCCCAGCCACTAGTTTACCACCATACTGATGTTTAACCAGTTTAATTGCTTTTTTGTGTTCTTATCTGTATTTATTGTATGTTTTCATATCACAATTTCAAAATGCATTACTGAATACCTTCAGTAAATTCCTTATGTCATCAAAGATGTGTTTTCTTATAAAGAAAAATGCGGATTGTTTCGTAGGCAAACAGTCATCCACACAAAGGTATATTTGTTTTCCACTCTATCATTAACAGGGCTTACAATATTCTTATTTAATCAATTTTATTTGCTATTGCTCACAGTTAGCTTTGTGAAGTTTGTCTTCACTCCAGCCACCGTTAAAAAACTCCACAAAGCTCCGAGACTACAGAAAAGACTCCCTTTTGCTCATAAGAAGGCTGCTCGCATCATGAAGGGGATGGGTGAAATCCCTCTGGAGCCCCATCCCCGGAAGAGTTGAAACCGTTGGAGAGCCAATAGAGTCAGGTCTGTTGGAAATCGGAATTCGTGTGGTGCTGAGGCGTCGCCCGCTGCATGGCAGCAGTCGGGTCCCAAATTGAGGCGGCACATACGGGTGGGCGCATGGAATGTCTTGTCTTGTCTCTCCGGCAAGATGATCATCTTCCTCTGCTGTCGGAGGTCCGCAGACCTGGGACTGGCCAGATCTCTGTAGGTGGATACACCTATTATTGGTCTGGTCGGTCTGATGGCTGTCATACTTGGAGAGTAGCTGTTGCTGTAGCGGATTGGCTTCTTCCGATGGTGTCCGATGTCACTCCTTTCAACGAGCGTATTATAAGACTCAGATTACGGCACTATCTGGGTGCCTTGTCTATTGTCTCAGTGTATGCTCTGACCGCAGTGAGTGATGTCTCGGTGAGGGAGACATTTTATCCGCAGCTTCACTCAGTGGTTGATGTGTGCCCATGAGGTGACACTCCTCTGGTCATGAGTGACTTCAATGCAGCCACTGGTACAGACAGGGCTGGCTATGAGTATTGTCTCGGTCCCCATGGGTCTGGTGACCGTGGTGAAAGTGGCTCCATGTTCCTTGACTTTGCAAAAGGTCAGGGGATGTGAATTGCTGGATCCTGGTTCCAGCGCCCTGAACTCCATCGTTGGACTTGGTACTCCAATACTGGTGGTGCGGTGAAGGAGATTGATCATATCCTCGTGGGCAGACGCTGGAGGCTCTTGCAAACTTCAGGGTCTACAGAAGTGCCCAGTTTGTGAATTCTGCCCACAGACTTGTTGTTGCTACTCTTAGGATCCAGCTTAGGTCCAGTAGGTTACTACTTACTAGGAAAATGAGCCTGGACTTGGTGTTTGTTAGAGGAATCTGTGAGCAAGTGACACACCATCTGTGGTCTAGCGACCCACGTCCTGCTTACAGAGGAATTGAAGCATTATGCATATCTGAATCTGTTTCTCAGAGAGTTGCAGTCAGGGCAGCTGATGGAACGGTCCTTATGGATGACACTGCAGTTGTGACCTGCTGGGCTGGCTACTTTGAGCAGTTGTTCAAAGCTGATCTTCCGGCTAGGACGTTGGATACTGTATCTCTGGGTCCATGGTTCTTGAGGCTGATCCTCCAATTAGCTGTGAACCACCCAATCTCACTGAAATTGCACAGGTGGTGAACCAGCTGAGGGGGGAAAGGTTGCAGGGATCTGTGGTATCCGGGGTGAAGTTCTCCAGGCTGGTGGTAAGGCTGTCCTCCTGGCATTGCAAGCAATCTTTGCTTCCATTTGGGAGACTGGCATCGTCCCAACTAACTGGAAAACGGGACTTGTCATCCCTATCTGGAAAGGGAAGGGTGATCGCCTGGATTGTAGCAACTACAGGGGGATAACACTGCTTTTGGTGCCGGGTATGGTCCTTGCTAGGGTCGTCCTCAATAGGATCCGTAATCACTTACTCACCTTCCAGAGACTGGAACAGTCTGGTTTTATGCCTAAGGGCTCGTTTATACTTCACGGTCAGAATGCGTACGCGCCCGAATCATGGCTGCCATCGATTCCAGCATTCATTTGATGCATCCTCTGAGCAGGTCCACAGAAATTAACGCGACGCGTGCGCAAGTTGCAGTACCAGCAAAAAGTTGGGGGGGTGCAGTGTGCTAAAAGTTGGAATGTGACATCAGAGTCTCTGTTTACTATCTACATGTGACAGAAAGCCACTTTGCGGATCTTACGAGATCGGTGTGCGCGCTTTGATGTTTGATGTATGGTTCGATGTGGTGAAGCAAAATGCCGACATACAGATGTATTCGCGGTGCTTTTATATTCAAGCGTTGCATATTCCTGATCGTAATGACACGGTACATTTTAAAAGTCTCTTCTGTGCCGTGTTTTTTTTTTCTAGGGCTTCCTCCAGTCCTGACAGCAGCGGATCGCCAGCAATAGATCGCCACACTGAGCACATTAAATGTATAATATTTCAACTCTCTGCACATTTAGAATCCTCAGATTTATACTTGATATCACTTTCATAATGAAATGCATTAAAGTATGTATGTTACATTTTACAGATAAATCGGTAATTTCGTTTAAACAATGAATACTGTTAATAATTACACACATGGGGGTGACACGGTGGCGGAGCGTTAGCGCTGCTGTCTTGCAGGGAGTCACGTCGCTGATATTCCCTGCCTGGAGTTTACATGTTTTCCTGCTGGGTTTCCTTCCAAAGATATGCAGATTTGGTTACACTAAAATGACGCTACTGTATGTGAGTGCTTGTATTCACCTTGCGATGAGCTGATGCCTCGTCCAGGGACTGTTTCTGCCTCGTGCCCAATGCTAGCTGAAATGGACAAATCCCTGTACTGATGGATTTAATCATTAAACATCCTTTTCAGAAATATTATGGTAAGGTGTCATTGGAATTTAATGGGTGTTCCAGGCAATTCACAACACAGCAAAGCCGAACCTGTTCTCACCATGATAATATCTCGCACTGCCACCTGGTGGATTCCTCCAGATTTACGTTAAGTACGCATGCAAGTATAAACAGTACAACGCTTGCGTAGCAGGAGCGTCCGCTGCAGCAAGCGTCGCGTCACGTGAAGTATAACCCCGGCCTAAGAAGTCTACCATCAATCGCATCCCGGCACTGAGGGTTCTCATGGAGCACAAACGTGAATATCGGCAGAGTTTCTTTGCAGCCTTTGTCGATTTTGGCAAAGTGTTCGACTCAGTTGATCGAGCTGCCCTGTGGGACATCCTGAGGATTCGCGGGATCCCCTCGAGGTTGCTGGATATCATGGCCGTCCTGTACACTGGTACTGTGAGTGCTGTGCAGAGTGGAGGCAGGACCTCTGCGTTTTTTCCAGTTGATTCTGGGGTTCATCAGGGGTGTGTTCTTGCTCCTACTCTGTTCAATGCTTGTATGGACTGGGTGTTGGGCAAGGTCGTGGGGTCCAGCGGCTGTGGGGTATCTGTTGGTAAAGAAAGGTTCACGGATCTTGACTTTGTTGAGGATGCTGTGATATTCGCGGAGTCAATGGAGGCTCTGATCAGGGTGCTTGAGAGACTGAGCGAGGAGTCTGAGTGTCTGGGCTTGCGAGTGTCCTGGATTAAAGGCCTTTAATGACCTCTTGGGAAGAGCCATCAGCAGTGTGTCTGTTTGCGCAGAGAGTGTTGACCTTGTTGAGATGTTTACTTACCTTGGCAGTGACATTCATGTCTCTGGTGACTCTTCCTATGAAGTCAGTAGACGGATTGGAAGAGCATGGGAGGTCATGATGTCGCTGGAAAGGGTTATGTGGCGCTCCCAATAGCTATGCAAAAGGATGAAGGTCCTTTTAAAGTCTTTAGAGTCTCGGTGCTTCCTGTCTTGCTATATGGTTGCGAGACATGGACATTAACCAGTGACCTGAGATGAAGACTGGACTCCTTTGGTACTTTGTCTCTCCAGAAAATCCTTGGGTACCGTTGGTTTGACTTTGTGTCAAATGAGCGGTTGTTCATGGAGTCCTGAATGAGACACATTACCTGCATTGTGAGGGAGCATCAGTTACGGCACTATGGCCATGTGGTGCGTTTCCCCGAGGGTGATCCAGCTCATAAGATCTTCATTGTTGGCTGGACCAGACCAAGGGATCGCCCACGTAACATCTGGTTGCGGCAGATAGAGGGTCATTTCCGGAGGGTGGGACTGGACTGCGTGTCTGCCTGGGGGGTTGCAAACCGGGATCCCAATTTGTTTCGTTGTGTAGTGGGTGCGGCAACGCACTGTACCAGTGCATGCTCCCCAACTTGACTTGACTTGACAGTTAGTGTCTGTTTAAAATTTCTTCACTTACAACCATTTGCAGAAGAATAATGTTACTTATATTTTGCAGCATAATATATATGCTTAGTTTTGATCTAGTAATGCTAAGTTTGGAATTATTTAGTCAAATAAATGACATAATCAGTGTTATATTTGTAAGGTATATATTCTACCATGTTGCACTTCAATCAGACTTTGAGTTACTCTGTTAATGAACTAGTCAGGCACTGAGCAATAGAATACTCTGATTTAAGCAAAACAAAATTAGATTTTTTTTCCTTTGTACTCTATATACCTTTTGTAACATCCTTCTTTTGGATTTTCTGCTAAATGTGTAAAAACATTACACCAGACTATATATTTCTTTTTACTCAAACTCATTGCTTGAATGCCTGCACTTTCTCAGTAGTAACATATTTGAGAATCACTAAAGAAGCACCTTTACATCTTTTATTAATGAGTGCACAGCTGGCAAGATGTTGCTCAATCCATTGACAGCACCTAGATTTACAGTAGCAAGTCCTGTAGGCAGACCTTCAGAAAATAGACAGTCCCACACTGGCAGAAAAACAATAGGAGTTGGTAGACCTTATCATTTATGGTGCTCTGAAAGTGTAATTTTCAGTAGCACCAAAGCAAAAAAGAACAAACTGTGTTCCTGCAAATCATTATTGGGCAGGTGACCCATCAAATGCGAGGTGAACCTGCACCGAATATGTGAGAAGCCACGCAGAGCTGGTTAGAGTTGGAAATGCAGAGCTGACAGGTAGAACCAGTGTGACACTTCTCCCCAACAGAGAGAAAAAAAAATATACAGACAGCCTTACAAATCTGTCCATTTGCTTCTAAGCGCTTAGAGAATCAGTGACATCTACTAAGGCAGTTCTAGCTTAGTGCCCATCAAGCCAAACAAGGGGCAGCTCTAGATGTGCCTTTATTTAGCTGGAAAAATCTCTATGATGTACTTTAATGCACATAAGGTTTCTTTTACTTACACAAAACAGAGGGAATGACACTTAATTTTGTTCAGCATTGGATAATTGGTCTAATGGGAAGGTAAATGAGGCTTCTTGTTGAAAATAAACTATTTTCTTAATTTAAATGCCAGCCTTGCTTATATGTTCTGCCTTTTTCACTTAATGTACTTATGTATTGGTGTTGCTCAACTTTCACGCTTTTATAATTGAATCAGACTGATCTATTTAGACTTGTAATTTTGTGTTAACTATTTAAACAGACTTAAATGATACTTGTTTGAAAGGCATTTTATAAAATCAAGGTGGATCGATTTATTCATCAATTAATGTTTTTATTTGGGCAGAGATATGTTTTGCGGTGTAGTACACGCATTGATTTCCAATCCTGAGCTCTTTTCCCTAACATCAGGTTATTTTTATTTTTAAAACTTGCAGTATGCTCTCTGCACACATGACACACATTTATATGTCTAACAGGGTTTTTTGGAGACTTTAGACTATAGACAGTTCATTGCAGTCAGAAGTTGGACCTGTTGGACCTGGTTAATGAGAGCACCTCTGATCTTTGCAGTTCGAAAATCACCACCCCTAATTTGAGTGTCGCTTTCATGAGCCATTGGATGGGTTTAAAAATGAGACACTCAGCAAACTATGTAATTGTTTCAAACCCAATTTTAAATTCACTTATGGTTGTTTTCAGACATAAATATTATTTGTCTGGCCTCAGTGAGACTAAAGAAAACCAAATGTTTTCAGACGAGGGTCTAGCAGAGTGGTAAGGGACTAGGTGCTCATTGACTGAAATGTGTGTAACTATTCCTTGTAACAGTAGGGGGCGCTAGTGCTCGCTTGAACCCTCAGGTACCATGCCAAACACCAGGTAAAAGTCCAAGTCTTTTTATTTTTATAATAATAATGTGCACAAAGCACCCTCCACTCCACACTACACATATAAATCAATAATCAATACAATAAACCAATCCTCATCTCCCAGATGCATTGCCACCCTTCCACCCCGTCTGGGATTTCCTATAGTCCTTTTATAGTCCTTGACCCGGAAGTGTTTCGCCCTCTCTGTCCACATGACTAAGAACACTTCCGGGTCATATAAAAACTCTTCTTCTTCACCCCGAAACACGTCATTCTTCCTGTCGCTATGACTACGACGTATTTCCGGGTTATAGGGCACATAATAGTCTCTGGACCTTCCTGCAGCGTCCCCTGGAGGTTCCCATGGTATCCAGCAGGGCTGTGATGAAAAACTCCACTGTCTGTGATGCCCTGCTGGAACTTGGGGCACCTCTATGTTGCAGGCAGGGCTCCACCTGGCGACTTGGGGGTATTGGCCGGGATGAACAGCCGGCCATATTCCACATCCTTCAGCCACCTCATTGATGTTTCCTCCTTTCCATTGCAACTTTACTCGTGCTGGGAATATTTATCTGCAAAATATGTTCCAGTATTTTTAACAAAGACACTACCTTTCAGCCAGAGACCTTTTTTCAGCCTGAGAACTCCACAGTACAGTAACTTAATTGAATGGAGCTAAAAGATTTAGGCAGCCACCAATAAAAGTGATGTCCTCAGATATCAGGGGGGTGAGGTCAGTATGGAGATTAGCTTAAACTGGCCCCATGGGCTCTGATCTCTGATAAACGCCACAGCATGTTGTAGGTGCTGTGTCACTGAATTTCCACCTCTTGAAGTGGTTTGGCCCTTTCTCTCCACTCCTGAAACAGAGTCAGCTATTCCTTTGTGAATAAAAACAAATAATAATAATAATAATTTAACTCTAACCATAGCAACATTAATGTTTTATTAAAAAAATGACATATACCACACTTTTGCAGAGGTGCTACTTCTGAAATTTCACACCAGCTTCCTGGCACTGGCCCAAATATCAGATATGACAGCAGTCTCTTTTAGAGTCTTCTTTACTATAAGGGTGAGTGTGCAGGCTATGCAAATTGTATGCCGTATATTAGTTTCCTTGGCATAGGCAATTGTATTACTGGAAATTCCCCATTCCTTTATAAGAAAGGCTATCACACTTGTAATATTATTAGCTGTGTGTGACTGAGGGAATGACAGCACTCATAGTAAAATGGAGTTCCAGGTGCCTTCATCCACATAGTGACAGGTAACTGCAAGGTAGGTGTTCATGTTCATTGATGTCTGCATATCTAATGTCAGGCTCACAGCAGTCTTGTACCTGACCTTAATCATTCCCTTCACTACTTAATGAACATATGTGATTTATCATGAAGGATTACAAATAATTGTTCGGCCTTTTTATACAAATGTACCTGCCTTACGGAGAGAATATTGATGGGGTCTAATTTATGTAATAGCTGTCTAGATTTCTTCTCCTCCACAACAGTGAATTGCTGATTTCCATCACAATCATGTCAATCAAAGCATCATCTAGATCCTTTTGTCTGGTGGCTAAAACAGAAAAGCTCCATTACTTTATTTGTTTCTCTTAGACTGATAAATGGTACTGTGAATTACAAAATATAACATAATAGTAATAAGCATTATTAATATGTTTATCCCCCACCAAGACATATTCTCATGCAAGGCAAGGTAATGCCTTATCATGGATGATTTATTATTGTAACGCAATTTCTTGGAACACAATAAACACTCTAGGAAAAAAAAGACAACCAGAATATGAAATTCTGGACAAATTACTTATCTCTAATGCATGTAAATCATCTTAAATACTTTTTGCTTTTTAGCTGAAAAACTGTAAAATGTGTTCCCAAACAGGTAAAATTCTTTTCTTCTTTGGTGGATCCATATCATAGTTACACAGAGAAAGCACAAAAGAACTCTTGTATACCAAATTTTTGCCATCTCTACCAGTGGTCTTATATACAATGAAATTCCACTCTGTGTTTCGAGAAATACAAACCAATCACATGATGCAGGTGCGTATGCGAGGCTTAATGCTTCATCGATTACGTCTAAGATCCAAAATGATTTCAAAAGTTTCCATACAGGCCTCACTGAATGTTTTCTGGATTATTCAAAGCTTGATTCAAAGCCTCAAATTTTGGATCATTTCTTGTAATTATGGCAAGTTGGAAGGTTTGAGGTTTACTAGATCAGAAGCCTGCAGTTAGCTGTTTTCATGCTAACTGGATTTGGGGTGAGTGTCCTTGGGCAGGCTGCACTTATGATCAATTTATGTGGCTTCACACATATTTTGTTATGTTTGGGACTCCAAATCATAACACACTGGACTGCACGTTAACCTCAAGAAGTGTTATTTTAGGCTAGCTGAAGTGAAGTAGACCAGCGAGATATTTTAGATGTCTAAAGAAGAAGCTGTAAATCAAAAATGATTTTGGTCCCAGAGACAAGTCCTGCCATTAATTGGACCATAGTGCTACTTTTTGGACGCTTTAATTAAACGCTGGGATTAATAAAGTATCTATCTATCTATCTATCTATCTCTCTATCTATCTATCTATCTATCTATCTATCTATCTATCTATCTATCTATCTATCTATCTATCTATCTATCTATCTATCTATCTATCTATCTATCTATCTATCTATCTATCTATCTATCTATCTATCTATCTATCTATCTATCTATCTATCTATCTAAAGAGATTCTCCATGCCAGTGATCTTTCTTAAAACCATGGTCTTATGTTCAGATACACCAACACCCTAAGTTTAGAGCCATATGATCAGCACAAGAGCTAACATTATAGTGTTGTTCAAAATTTAAAGACACCATTATTCAATAGTGTAGACCATAGTGCCACAGCTCTTTTTGACATACAGTATCTGTTTGCTTTATTTCACCATATAAGAAACAATAATTTTGCCTTGTGTTCTGAGACATTTCAAGGATTATTATGAGTGAAAGATCTGACCAGGAGGTAATGCATGATAAATGAATCATAGTAAAAAGGCAGGCCAGATCAAAAGCAGGAGGATCAAAGGGTATTCAGTCAAACAACACATAAGGGGAAAACCAGGAATCAGAGTCAGGACAGAAAGAGTTCAGAACTGTAACACAACATTGCACTTGGTCTACTTTAAAAAGAAACTAACTAGATTTTCAAAATCTTTCCAACTGAGAGATACCTAGGGAACCACTATCACATTTATACCATCACTACAAGCTGATGTCTGAAATGTGACAATCACAGTTAAGTAAACAAAAGAATGGCCCAACACCAAAATAAAAAATAAACTTTGTCAAAACATATTGAAATGGTCAGAAACCTTTAAATATTAGTTCTCCATAATAAAAAAAACAATGCAAAATGAAAGTGTAACACTTTTTTATTATTACACCTGGTGAATTCAGATAAATTCAGAGTTTAGTATTGTTAACAATTTAATTTCAGGTGTGAACATTCAACTATGTGCAAAAATTGTCTGAAATTGTATCTATGATAATTCTAGAATGTAAAATCCAGGCTATGATAGACATGAAATAATTTGAAATGTTTCACATTTGAATATTTGTACAAAACAATTCTAAAAATTGTTATTTTTGCAAAAAGTACAATCATTGATTGGTCTTTGTGCAAGATGCTAAATTTTGGACTTCCAAAATAATGTAATAATAATGATGTCAATTGGTATGAAGACTCCCTATGCTTAGTATGTTATTTTTAGGGCTTTTACTCTAATTTCATGTTTGTAATTGTCAGAGTAACAGCCAGCAAACACCATATTACTCAGAAATTTAATTAGTGCAGAGTTTGTCCATTGAGTAGTCACATAATTGATACACAAGGTGAAGGACAATAATAACTCCTTAATCTGTAGTAATGATGAAATTCCTGAACCTCACATGCTGTTGTCTGTCTAACAAGTAGTTATTGATTCAGTGCGCAGTGCTGTTATTAATTCCTGCATAACATATTTTAACAATTAGTATGTCATTCTGCAAATGATTCTATGTTAAATAGGAGCCAGCAGATATAATAAAAACATAAGAGTTAGACATCTACAGATGCTTAAAGCTAGTTGAAGAGGTTCACTAGTGTATCATTAATGTCTCTTAACTCGATAGGAAAACTTGAGTGTACCTAATAATTCTGCTTTTAAAGGACCAAAAATACATACACAAGCATAGTTTGAAATTATTGAGTTCACCATGTGCTTTACCCCTTTGAAGAGCTAAAGTCCAGGAGATTTGTATACATGTATGTTGATGTTGAATAACATATTTTATTCCAAATTGTTTGTGATTAATAATAAAGTGTCTACTACCGGTTCTGTTAAGAATATAAGCATATTGAGTATATCAGCATCATCACTTGTTTGATGGCCATTTTCTGAATTTATCCAGATTAGCCAGTTTCAAACAATCTGTTTCTTCCACACTCCATGCTCCTGCACGTCCTGCAGTGACCAACTTGATGTATATTGACCTTTTATTTAAGTGGAGAAAAGCATCTGCTAAGCAAATAAATAAAAATGTAAAGGTGGTAACTAGTAGGAACATTTTGAATGAACAGAAGAAACATCAACATTCAAAACTTAATTCAGCTGCCAGCAAGTCAACATAATGTGGTAAAAAGCCTAACACTAAGTACAGAATCAAAGTTGAAAAACACAAAGCTCCAAGATCTGTTTTCCAGGAAGACTATAACCATTGATGATTGTAACAAAGAAGTATATCTGCAAGGAATATGACTTTCACTCATTATACCTAGCACCGCTATGGTAATATTGTATAAAATGGCTGCACACAAGTACAAAACATAATAGTGTTAGAATAATACAAAAAAAATTGTTAACTATCTTTATTTTTTAAATAAATGAAAAGATCTGAAAAATTTAACATTAAAATTAAAAACCAACCTACTTCATAGCAGTATTGGTACAGAATAGTTTCATGTCATCTGTGGGCACTTTCTAACACAATGTGGTATAATATTTGTAGTTTATTTTTTATTTCTATTCATAGTGGACTAATCATGTTTATTCTTATCTTCTTTTTTGTTATTAATTTTGGGTGCCATTTTGTGCTTCTTGGTCATTCCCCCATTGTGCTGTGTTTTGGCATTGGTGGATATCATGAACATAGCAGTGCATTGCTGTTACTATCATTTGATACTCATCTTTACATGACTTATAAGGCTACAGTGTACTACTTCATACATAAAAATAAACAGTCACAGCATTAAGAGGAAAAGCTAAAAATAATTATTCAGGAAAAAGAGTTTAGCATGCTATATCAACTTTGTGTTTAGACTAACACTTTGGGCTGGTTTATTTTGAATTCATTTTAATCTCTCTGTATTTTCTGACTTTTTTTTGTTCCCTGACGAATTATTTTTGCCTGTTAAATCACCTGGGGATTCATGTAAAACATCTTGCATAGAATTCATACTAAAACATGGTGTACAGACAAAACTAGAAATGTACATATGTACAGAAAACTTCAGATGCATAAAATTGTGCATAAGTAAAGTTCTATGCACCTTACCTTTATAAATTTCCAATCAACATGAATTTTAATGCACATGCACGCGCCTATAGCCCCACCCCGACTCCTCCCAGAATTACTCCTATTTGAATATGCAAATTAGTATAAATAGTCCTTTCCATTCAGTGTTTTATTACAAGACCATGGCAAAGGCATGTGTAAAAAAAGAAGAATTTCAGCGAATGGAAACGGATGTCCCGCTCAGCGAAGTGTAGGCTAGGAAAAACATACTATTTAGTGGCTTAAGCAGTGGTATAAGCAACAGAAGGAAATTGATGGAGTGGTACAACGTGACAGAGGCATTCAAAATTTCAAGTTCAGAAAGTCGTAGTGTCCAAAATAAAGAAAGAAGTGGTCATACATCAAAGTCGACATGAAAACACAAGTTGCAGCACACCAACTGAGAGTCATACGGAAGCATATTAGGGCCACAGAGAAGAAAGAAAAAGTCATTAAAGTAGAACGTCGTAAACTTATAATTGATGTTTAATTTACTAGAGTTTCTCAAACCTCATCATAACTAAAGTAGCATGTTAAATGATTTGTATTCTAAGTGTTCCATTCTTAAGTGCTTCTTAAGAGCATTGAAAAATCTTCATTATACATGTTTAATTACTCCATCCATCCAGGGTCACGCCAGTCCAAGCAAGCACTGAGCACGAGGCAGGAACAATGCCTGGACAGAGTGCCAGTTCATACTGTATACTACTAAACACTCAATGTAGCATCAAATATCCTAACCTCCATGCCTTTGGAAGGAAACTGAAGGACACCTAGGAGACCCACCAGGAAATCATACAAATTCCAGGCAGGGGACACCTGGGGTGTGACCCCCTTACTTTGAGACAGCAGCACTTGTGATGTGCCACCGTGCCCCCACATGTTTAATTATCAACAGTATACACCATGTAAATGAACTTACATTTTTTTTCTGGAAAATGTAGTATATATACTTTCATGCATTTCATCATAAAATGATATCAAGTATACATTCCAGCATTCTAACAGCACACAGTTCCAAGAGAATAGCTCTTGGAAATCTAACTTGTTTCAGAAGCCAGTCATCATCATAGGACAGGAAATCAGTATGATCTGTAAATACGCTCTCTCTTCTAATTCTTCCATTTGCAATGTCTTCTAATAACACTAAAGCAGCCATGGTAGTTAGAATAGTTTGGCCATTGCATGCACCATTATATTGTTACAGAATGATTACAATCAAGTGCCTTAAATTTGTAAATTATATGTAATTACTTTCAGTGTATTTGATAAACCCCTATCATGGATTTAAATCTTAAAAAGGAATGGAAACCACACAGAAACAGTAGCACTTCTTTGATGTTGGGTGTCCTGCATTTACAAAACCAAGCAAAAGTGCATACACATGGCCACACCACCATGAAAATGTGTGTGGCTTTATGTGAAGTTATACCTGTCAATGTGAGCATAGAAGTTGGCGTATGCAAAATTTTTGTGTATAGGCACCGTTTATACATGAACTATAAACATAGTTTATAGTTTGTGGTCCTGACTCTGAACTGCATGCTGCCCCCACCCCCATCCCAAGTTGCAAATTTATTACAATTTTTAACATTTAACATTTTTTTAACATTTAAATGTAACATTTGTTACTCTTGTTACTACTGTTGTATTTTATTATTAGATTTAGTTATTATTTATTATTTATGTATTACTATCTATTTTACAATTTATTTCAAATTATTACTCTCTATACATTTGCCAATTATTTTTATCTATCTATCTATCTATCTATCTATCTATCTATCTATCTATCTATCTATCTATCTATCTATCTATCTATCTATCTATCTATCTATCTATCTATCTATCTATCTGTTTTAGTTCTTTACCTGTCTTGCACTTGAACTGGGTTTATGTATATTTTGCATCATGGTCCTGGGGAATGTTATTTCATGCCACTCTATACTGCATAACTATGAATGGATGGTATGACAATAAACCCACTTGACTTGTGTGACGAACGGCCGGGTCCCATGCCTGGCTGGGATGCCCCTGCTGTGTATGTTCCGGGGGAGCAGCCATGGACAGCTCAATACCTGCCCTGGGGTGCATGGTGGCAGCCTCACTGGCTGACGCTGATTCCCCAACTCTCCCGCAAGGCTCCATGGGAGATAGAGTCCTCCACAGCTTGGTTGGCCGCTAGGGGGGGCTGTCTCCTTCCAACAGCCTGGCTGGACGAATCTACAGCCCCACCCGAAAGTGCAATTAGAAATAGGTGGTCAAGCACCTGGAACGCTTCCGGGTGAGTTATAAAAAGGGCCAGCCACCACCACTCGAAAGCCAGAGTCGGGAGGAGGAGGACTAAGCCTGAGGAGGAGTGGTGGTGCCAGAAGAAGGGTTGTTGTGATTACTGTGAGAGTTTTGGGACTGTGTTGGGCGTGTGGGACACAGGGAAGGCGTGCCCCATGGCTGAAGAGAAATTAAAGTCTGTGTATTTAAGTACGTGCCTCTGCATCAGTCTGTGCCGGGTCGGGCGCTATATAGAACCTTTCACACTTGACTTGACTTATCAACCTGCAGTTAATTGGAGTTTAAACTAATTAATTACATGGCAAATGAACAGCTGCCCTAACTGATATAAACATAGAATGGGTTTAGAAAAGGACAATGGCATCAGGAGATGGTAGGCTTCAGTGGATTAAGCCCCTTATTGCTGATCTTTCAGTCCCACATACAGTAGGGACAGCATTCCATTATCGCTGTTACTTTTGAAAGTAACTCATTGTTACAAAATTCTTTGTTAAACAAAAATGTAATAACAGATTATTGGATGAAGTAAATAAAAAATATGTTAACTTATTAACTTAGTCGCCGAATACACCTGAATGTTACACCATGTGTTCATTGTCTAACTTGTTTTATTTACTGTCTCTACAAAGTCAATAAAGTTCCAGTCTACAACACTAAACAACATACACTAAAAACATTCAAACAAACTAACATCACATTTTATCACAGGCCACATCATTATTGCTGACCTTATAACCCAACCAGACAATTATCAGGAGCTACTGTGTCTGATTCCTAAAAGGCAGTCTAAGAATTTCAGTCCAGAGCCATTGACACACCAACAAAGTCAAGGTTCCTAATAATTGTTTATGCCATAACTACAGTATACTGTATCAATGACTAGATGTTCATAGTGTAGTGCAGTGCTTCCCAAACCCAGTCCTGTGGACCCCTGGGGCTATATGCTTTTGTTCCAACCAACTTCTGTTTTTAATTGGACTTCTAGCCTAATTACTGTTAGTGAGCTGTTATTTCCCAGTTTCTGTGTTTTGGGTCAATGAAGAAATTACAAACGTATGTG
>NC_041400.2:91389199-91414199 GCF_900747795.2 Erpetoichthys calabaricus | reverse complement strand
ATGCCTAATAAGTTCAAAGCTGTTGTAGGTTTTAGCATTTATAATAAGAGGTATGAAATGGAAACTGGATGAAACTTTGCAATTTCAAACATGGTATGTAAAGTAAACTAACCTATTCTAAGCATACTTAGCTTTGACTTCTCTCTTCTGCCAGCTGATAAGATGGACCTACAAATTGTATGTAATTTGACAAAAGCTAAAAGAGAAATTTATCAGAATATTCAAATATAATGGCGCATTTCATATAAATTTAAAAATAATAAAATTGTTATGGTTTAGCATATACAAATAGAAATAAATCTTTAAATTGTTAAACATTTTTTTTTAAATGTATGATCACTGTGGATCACCATCTGTGTCCATTTAGTGTTTAAAGAGGGAATGAAGATGCATTTTTATTGCAGCTTTCTTATATAACATAGAAGAGAAGACAGTGTTTTTAAAATGACTCACAAGAGTCTTCCGGTGAACTGCCCGATGTCCACTGTCTTTTATAAACAAAGCTGGAACAGAAAGAGACACTTTAAAATGCATCCACAACAAAAAATAAAGCTTATACTTTCAAAGTTTTTTGTTTACTTTTCTATGTGTATGAAACTATAATCTTAGCAGACTGACAAAGATCACTTTTAACTCTAGAAATATTAATGTTTATTGTGGGGAACTAAAAATGTAACTTTTGTTTTAGATTATCATGTTTATAGTCACTCAACTCTTAAAAAAAGATGTATCGCCTGTTAATTTTAAGAGTTACCACTGAGCAAGGTGAGTATGTCACCTTAAAAATATCTGATTGGGGTGTCAAATAATACCATAAGTATTGAATTATAATCATATAGTGGTGTCAAGCAAAACCAGAAATCTAACATCTATTAAACATATACACAAGCAGCAGCAAAAGGAAAAGAAGCTTTTTCTTACCACCATACAGTGATAAGAAGTAATTCAAACAATTAAAATTCAAAGTAAATACATTCCTTTTTCATATTTAGCACCAGCAGGGTAGTGATACAGTTTCCTTTTTATGAAATTTTTCTTGAGCATCCCTCATATTTAATTGTAATCATCACAGTAAACATATATTTCCACAAAAAATATACATCACTGTAATAACTACAAAATCCAGTTATTCTTTTATATTTTTAAATCCTTTACTCGGTTAAACATGCTAGCAACTGAAAAAAAGCATGTATTGCAGCAGTTTCTAATATTCATTAACAAGTGCTCTAATGACAACTGAACATGAACAAGACATGTTTAATTCCAAGGAAACAAACCATAAACACCCCCCCGATTTTAACCATTTTTCAAATCATTCTGTACAACTTAAAATAACAAGGACATGATTGCAAAAAAAAAATAGGCTTAATTAAAGACGGATCATACCTGCTGAAGTATGTGTCTCTCTCTCAGTGCCATCAATCTTCTGTGAAGATCCACCAACTCATCTAGATATTCCTATAAAGAGATACTATAAGCCATAGGTTTTTTTACATGGTATTGTGCAGTAGCTTAATCTTAGTCTCAGAGTGCCCCATGTGACTACAGGGATTTGTTCAATCAAATTTCTTAATTTTTAATTAGAGCACAATACTTGTTATTAATTAGTTTTTCCCTTTTGTCAGCTAGAATTCTGAGAAATTCCCAATGGGTTTGTTGCTGTCACAGTTTTTAAAGCATTTGAGTGTGTTTATTATTTCGTCTTTTTAGCAGCTTGGGGCTACTAATCTGCTCCTGTGATCAAAAACAGCATATCTACTGAATTTTTCAACAGTAAATGGAAAAAATGCTTTCTAAATATGAAACTGACTGGAATGAAAACCAGTATGACAAGGACCTTCCAGAACAGAAAGTGAAACCATTGGAATAATCAAAAATGAACAGATGGGAAAAATATATTTTTACAGACATATAAATGTAATAATATCACCAAACCAAATAGATTGATGAGGAACAATGAATTCTTTAAAAAAAAAAGCTCCTGAAAAGATGTCCAATCTATCTATTTGCACACCCAGTGTGTGTATGTGTGTATACACACTGATAAAAAAAAAATTAAGGGAACACATTACAGTCTAACATCAAGTCATTCAGCTTCAGGGATATCAATATGTACAGTTAGAAAGAATAAGTGATTGAATCAACTTCACCTGCTTTGATGCAAATGAAAGAGACAAGAAGTGCACTGGAGAGGCTACAGCAAGACACCCCGTAAAAAGGGAATGGTTTTGCAGGTGATAGCCACAGACAACTGCTCTCTCCTTATCCTCCCTGACTGATTCTTCTCTAGTTTCGTGTTTTGCTAGTGTCCTTGTCACTGTTGGTAGCATGTGGCAATACCTGTTGCACAGGTAGTCCAACTCCTTCAAGATGGCACAACCATATGGGCTGACACAAGAAGGATTGTTGCGTCTCCCAGCAGTCTCAGGAGCATGGAAGAGATACCAGGAGATGGACTGTTACATGAGGAATGCTGGATTGGGTCATAGAAGAGCATCAACCTAGCAGTAGGACTGGTATCTGCTCCTTTGTTCGAAGAGAAAAAGGTGGAGAATTGAAAGAGCCCAACAAAATGACCTCCAGCTGGCTATAAGTGTGCATGTTTTGGACCAAACTATCAGAAAAAAACTCCAAGAGTGTGGCAAATGAGGGCCTGACATCCTCTAGTGCAGTGATTCTTAACCTTTTTTGAGTCACAGACCCCTTTAAGAATCTGATGAAAGCTATGGACCCCTTCCCTAGGAATATTCACATAAACTTTGCATGCAATGAATATAATGTACTTTATTTATCGAGATTTGATTGTCTCATACATATATGACACACACAAAGTAATATTAAACTTTAAAGTAACCAATCAAAAAAAACACTCCTCTTTTATGCAAAAAATAATGGCCACTAATTATAATTATGAAATATAATATACTCTTTTGCAAAGTAGAACAGATTTACTACTACTAAGTTTTCTACTACCATTACTACTACTGCTACTACATCTACTCTAAAACAACAGTACTGGGCTGTATAGTGAATATAAATGTTAATTTTTAACTGACCTCCACAGGCCCCCTGAAACCCACGGACCTCAAGTTAAGAATCCCTGCTCTATAGTGCTACCTGTGCTCACAGCCCAACACCATGCAAGAAAATTCCCAGCCTCATGTGGCCAATTCCTGGAGGATGAAGGCATTGATGCAATTGTCTGGCCTGTACTTTCCCCAGACATGAAACCAATTGAGAACCTCTGGGACATAATGTATCAGTGCATTGGTTTTAATAATCTAGGTCGACCTGAATTAATGACTTCATGTATAGGATAATATACATTACAACAAATTAATTTTGTACTTTTGCACTGGATACATTTTGACTGCTTTTGTATTCTTACCTGATTTTGTTTGGTAATATCTTCAGCAGTGCAAATTGAGTTGTTAATCTTCTGGTAATAACCTGAAATACCCTGGAAGAAATTTGAAACAAAATGTAAATAACACTTAACTAAGCCCATACATAGCTTTCAAAATGCAATTTCCATGATTCAAAGTTTTTAAGCATTTTTCATTTATAATATCTTTTTAGGAAAGGTGTAAAACATCGATAAATTAAACATATAATTTGATAACTATTAACATGAGCATCATTCAGAATTCTGCAAGCTTTACTGTAGCTATATGCACAAAACTTTCAGTATGTAATGGGGCAGTAAAAACAAAACTATTTTTGCTATATCTATAATCTATATCTGAGATGTAAAGGTGAATTTGAGGCAACAAAAAACACAATGACATTTTTGGACTTTTGTTGCCATTTTAATGTCCAACTCTTAAGGACATCTCCATATTTTTTATTTTAAACCCAAATTTTCTTTAATCATAGTGTTTCAAACATGCATTGATCCAGACATTATGAGATTTATGGATATGGTTGTTAACCTAACATTTCAGAATAGCAATTAATTTGGATACTTAACGAAAAAAAAAACAGGGCAGTCAAATATAATGGGAGAGAAAATTCAAAAATCTGCTATCAGAAAGAGAAAGAAACCACTAATGTATCTTGGAACGCACAACGATCAGGTGTACAAAGTATAATAAATACTCTTGAATATAGTACAAAAGGTCACACTGAAATATGCAAATGTATTATCATCACTAGACAATAATCTGATGTAAAGGTAGACAAAAACTATTACAGTTGTAAAGGTGTTATTAAAATATGACACAAAGATTTCCCTAGAGCAACCTTTTCAAAGCAAAAAGCCATTTTATCCTAAATGTTTGAACCAAGATTTACAAAGAGCCACAATGGGTAGAGAAGGAGGTTTGAGATAAAATTTTTAAACGTAATATGGGTATATATGCATTTAACACACACACAAAAAAATTTCAAGTACTTATAGAAAATAAAGAAAAACAATTTAATTAGACTTCTGACACTGCATTTGCACAGAGTTGCTTCATCTTCGGTGAGTAGCTGAAGTCTTCAATTTTAAAACATGATTCCAATATTTCATCATTAAGCAGACTTCTTAGCTTGCATTTTATATCATTCTCGTTGGAGAACATCTGTTTACAAGACTAAGTGGACCCAAAAATCATCAAAATTCCAAACACTACTATTTTGAGTTGACAAAAACAGTATGGAAGGTTGTTCCACATTTCGAAAATCACTCCTTTCGACAGTTAGAAAGTTCCATGCATTTGTTATTCATGGCAAACATGTTCTTAGGTAAAGCACTATTTGTAAAAATGAAAAATATATATATATATATATGACTGAATACATACAGTATACAGGGGGTCCTTGGGTTATGATGTCTCGACATACAATGTTTCGACTTTACAACGCTCACTCCCATAAAAACTTTATAAAATTGAGACATGAGTGTTTCGGCTTACACCGTTAGCGTCGTACTTATAGACTACGTGGGGAAACGTTTGGTTGCGCGCAGCGGAAGAATACGCAGTAACGCGGTGTATGAGTGAGGGAGTTGGCAAACTAGTTTGGTTGTGCGCAGCACAAGTGTTCTGTTTGTGTTGCTTTGTTTGGCGACTTTTTGGCCCTTATCATGGCTCCTAAACGAAAGTCTGAGTCTTCAGATGGTAGTGCTTCGAAGAAGAGGAAAGCCATCACGATGGAAGTGAAATTAGACATTGTAAAGAGATCAGAAGGTATAAAGGTAAGGAATTTTTTTTTTTTTTTACACTCATTTTTTGTCATTTTTTCTGTTACTACAGTACAGTGTACAGTAGAGTATATTTATGTCCTTTTCTTTTTTCTGTGGCTTAGTTGTGTCTTTATGTTCTAGATTATGATTTTACAAATGTGTTAGGCTAGGGTGTGTTTCGACTTACACCAAAATTCAGGTTTCATCACTGTTGTAGGAACGGAACTGTGCCATAACCAGAGGACCCCCTGTACTTCAAAACAGAAAATATATCCATTTTAGAATACATTTCTTCTGAACTTCTTAGGCATATTTATGGCATTAAAACAAAGCCAACAACATGTACTAAAATTAAATACAACACTATTTTCCTGAGAAAAAGGATATGTTTAAGTCTTTCCATTAGAAGTATTTGCTTTGGTGGTGTTCTCACGTAAACAGCCACCAGTATAAAACAAGCTATGGTGCAAATCGGAAAAGCTGGAGTAGAATAAGGCAAAGCAAACCATGTTTCTGCAGCTGATCAACACAATAACTTTAAGCTACAATGGTTTGAAAATGTTTATATCCGGGATATGAAATTAAAGTAAAATAGTGGAGTATCCAAACTGTAACAGTTGGGGTGTGACAGACACATTTTAGAACATAAGGAATTTGACAAACAAGAGGAAACCATTCAGTCCATCAAGCCCATTTGTTTAGCTAATAACTAATCTGTCCCAGTTATCTCATCCAAATTTTTCCCACAACTCTTGGTGCAAAGTAGTGTTTCATGACTTCAGTTTTAAATGCACTTCTCCCTAATTTCCACTGATCTCCTCGAGTATGTGATTCACCCCTGAGACAAAAGATTGTTGCTGGATCTACCTTATCAATACCTTTGAGGATTTTAAATACCTGGATTAGGTCCCCACACAGTCTGCTCTGCTCGAGATTAAACAGGTTTAAATCTGGGTCTGTCAGAGTAGGATATATCCTTAAGTCCTGGTTTGCACTTGGTTGCTCTCCTCTGCACAGCTACTGTGTCTTTCTTCTAAAACTACAAACAGTACTCCAGATGTGGTCTTACTAGTGCATTATATAGCTTGAGCATAATGTCTTTTGACATAAATTCACCAGTTTTTGTGATATAACTAACATTTTATTTGCCTTTTTAACTGCTTCTCTACATTACTTGGTCGATGAAATTGTTGTCTCTCTATTGTATAACAAAATCTTGGGAAAAGACAAGACTTTTTCAGACAGACGAGAAGAGACATTTTTGGAGAGATAATTTCATGTCCCGCAAGACGAGACTTTGTTCCAAGAGATGAATTGAAAACCTAACAGGTCTAAGTGGGGGTGGAAATAAAAGAAAAAGAGTAGAAGAAGAAAAGACAAAGAGTAGAAGACAAAATAGAACGTCGTAAAGACGTTCAAAAACGTTAGTGTGATACACATGCAGAGCAGGTTAGAGATTATGAAAGTACTAAAATTCGAAAGTCTCAAAAAAGTGTTAGTAAAGATTGCATAAGCGTTAAAAAATGCAAATTATTACTCGGTGAATAATAACGAAACAGCGAAAAGAGATCGAATATAGGGACATAGGTGTTATGACAGGGCTACTACAAGTTTAATTTCAAAGAAACCACAGTTCCGTCAGGTTTATATTTATGATCACGGAGAAGCAATGCAACATAGAATCGAAAGAGTTAAATGATCAGATGTATTAGAAATTCTACAGCCAATAATGGATACAAATCCATACGTCCAAAAGTATGGCACTTACACGAAATTTATCTGAAAAACACAGACAAAAGAAGTTTTCTTGAATTGCTATATGAATCCGAAAGATCATGATTGCATATATAATAATCCAACATGTGACAAATTGTCAGCGATGATAGTTTTGAAAGACGGAGATATCAAAGACAGAGTTGATATTCGTGTTTATCCAAAAGCACAGCACGATTCGTCGCAAGCAGCAGATCCGGGAAATGACTAGCACGTAGGGCCCACAAGGGGGATGGCGAGCGAAGCGAGCACGGGGCAGAGCCCCCTAGTGTCAACATATAACTGTAAATCCTTTTCAGAGGTTGGTTCCTGAATGACAGTGTCTTCCATCTTGTATTTATAATTGATGTTCTTTTTGCTCACGTGTAGCACTTTCCACTTTTCTATATTAAACTGCATTTTCCAGGTGTTCTCTCAGTTCTAAAGGCTATCTTTTTGAATTGTTTTTGCTGCCTACTGAGCGTCTGCCATCCCTCCAATTTTAGTGTCATCTGCAAAGTTTAATCTTGATTGAACTGGTAACACATGTTTGTAGAAACCAATGAAGGTCACTGTAATATTGATATATTTGTTACTAATGATACAAGTGTGACTCCTGACTGAAAAATCAATTTCTATATTAACCTGCTTTGAAATAGACACAAATGCAAACTGAGTCCGTAGCATATAGACTTGTCTTTTTCTATCTTGTACCAGGCCAGACTCAATCTCTCTGCAAGTAAGAATGATAATATAGCAGATCATAGTTATCAGCTGACCCAAACTACATTTCACTTGGCGTGGTGCACTCATAAGAAAATTGCACAGGATGATGACAGATTACAGGAACAATATCTTGTCCAAAGCTGTTTTCTGACTTGTGTTTCATGCTGCCAGAGAAGGCCTTTGTCTCCTACAGTCAAATAATTTAAAAATGAATAAATGGAGTGGGTGTGTAAATGCAATACTACCTCTACAAAAAACTATGATTTTTTTCATTTATATCTTATGGAGGGCAGACATGAATGCATGCAATGGGCATGCAAGGCAGAGACCCATCTTACAATGTCAGTTACCAATTTTACAATTGGTTAAATAATTGATAGATGCTCTGTACTTATTTAAAGACTCTTCATACTGCATCTCACTGTCTGCTTGGTGATTTTCAGTGACTTTCATTAAGTCAAATAGAATATAAAATAATGCCTATTTACAGAATATAATGTACAAATAATAAATCAACTACTACTTTTCCTTAGTTGAGGGGTGTAAATTTGACAAGAGTTGTGACCCTGCAAAAATTGTGACTTTTTAAATATTTACACTAACAGTGTACAAACATTTAAATATTGGTTTATTTTTGATGATGTGTCACATCTCAAGGTCCTGGCATTTTTTGTAATAATACTGTAAGCGCTTTACCAGGACCTTGAAAATATTCAAGATTAAGCTTCCCTAAATGCAGCATACACATACTAGTTGGTTTCTAGCTTTCTGTCTTGTGACCAAAGCTTACAACTTTATGTTGTCTGAACTTCAATGGAATAAGCTCGCATCAGCAAATAGGTGGATGTAACAAAAATGTCATAATCCACCTAAATAAAAGAATAAGTGTCTGTGTGTCCATCTAGTTTCTATGTCTTTGTCATTCAAATAGATAGCACATCACACACATTAACACTGCTTTTATGAGTCCCATATCAAATGGTATACAACAGAGATATATACAATGCACTGTGCATTGCAAATATTAACGCTAAGGTCTACATTGACTACTTAGATTTGAACTCATCTTAGTGAGGTAGCACAGCTAGTTTTATTATTACTAGAACACCAGTTAACAGCGCCCATTAAAACAAAAATTAAGTAAATACCAACCCAATCTTGACTGCAGTAAACTAAAGTCCCAAAGAGGTAATTTTTTAATTTACATAACAGAATATTAAAATGATAGAGTGTGACTATGCTACATATTTTGTTTTTTTTTTTTTCGGTAGCACCGCAACAAATATCCTCAGCAAACTCAAACAAAAGACTGCGTCAAACAAACAATAGAGGTATCAGATGATATTAACAACTTTCTGTTTCAGAACACACACCACTCTGAACAAGTATACAGTGATCCCTCGCTATATCGCGCTTCGCCTTTCGCGGCTTCACTCCATCGCGGATTTTATATGTAAGCATATTTAAATATATATCGCGGATTTTTCGCTGCTTCGCGGGTTTCTGCGGACAATAGATCTTTTAATTTCTGGTACATGCTTCCTCAGTTGGTTTGCCCAGTTGATTTCATACAAGGGACGCTATTGGCAGATGGCTGAGAAGCTATCCAGCTTACTTTCTCTCTCTCTCTCTCTTGCGCTGACGTAGGGGGGTGTGAGCAGGGGGGCTGTGTGCAGCTGCTTCCTGAAGGACATGCCGCACGGAGCTTCGCATACTTAAAAGCTCAAAGGGCACGTATTGATTTTTTTTATCTGTCTCTATCTCTCTCTCTCTCTCTCTTCCTCTCTCTTCCTGCTCCTGACAGAGGGGGTGTGAGCTGCCGCCTTCAACAGCTTTGTACCGGCGGTGCTTCGCATACTTAAAAGCCAAAAAGTCCTATTGATTTTTTTTTTTGACTGCTTGCTTTGCACTCCTTTGAAAAGGAAGATATGTTTGCATTCTTTTAATTGTGAGACAGAACTGTCATCTCTGTCTTGTCATGGAGCACAGTTTAAACTTTTGAAAAAGAGACAAATGTTTGTTTGCAGTGTTTGAATAACGTTCCTGTCTCTCTACAACCTCCTGTGTTTCTGCGCAAATCTGTGACCCAAGCATGACATTCTAAAAATAACCATATAAACATATGGTTTCTACTTCGCGGATTTTCCTATTTCGCGGGTGGCTCTGGAACGCAACCCCCGCGATGGAGGAGGGATTACTGTACTCTTGAATGAATTATACAAAGTACTAGAATAAACACTTCCAAGTTGGTTACCAGCCCATGCATTTCTCAACTGGATTAAATTAACTTAATAATTATAAATGGATGATGAAACTAGAACTATTATTTCAACTAAAATGCAATTCCAATTGTCTTTAATGTCAGTACTCTTTAATCGTTACAATATTTATATGAAGGTATTCATTTCTAAATTAGTTATTTGAACAATTATTATTATATTCCATGTAATCATAGCTACTGCCTCACCCCCCCATATTACTACTATACCACTGTGTCTTAACAGTTGCACAGTACGTATCATGTAGCAACCAAACTTGCCTTGCATTCAGTAAATAATCCAATTTCTCATGTATAAACAGTTTTCAAATTGATGTACTATACATTTCTGACTCTGTAATAACATGTAAATTATGCTGTTTTGTTCTAGTGAACTCATGAGATAGCAATTTGTTATCTGTAGGAGTTTGTAAGTGTTTTGACTCTTAATATGTTTGGAAAAAAAAAACTGGGAAAAAACATTAAAGTACAGTACAGAAAAATAATTTTGTATAGTGCATTTTCTTTAAATAAATAAAACACTATACACACACATACAGGTAATATTCATTAAAAGGAAGTCTGGTAAGTTTAACTGGAACAAAGAGGTAAAATAAAATGCATAACTACCAAGCAAAAAGTCACAACAATTTACTTTTTTGGAGTCCTCCCCATTTTAATTATTTATTTAACATGCGAAATATTCCTTTAAAATACTTAATCCAGTTTGCAGACTAGATTTTATTCTGGCAGCACAACGTGGAAGGCAGTAAATGACCTTGGACCGGGTACCACTCCATTATAGGGCCCACTTTGGAATTGCCACTGACAAGCAAATCTTTATGGATGTTGGAAGAAAAAAAAAACTAAGAAGACATGTGGAGAACAGCGAAACATCATACAAAACGACTGGACAAGGGATATAAACTATGCACAAAGCCACTGTGCCAGTATCAATTCAAGATAATAAAGTTTAATATTAATTTCATTATTCTAAAAAAGTATTATTCATGGATTAAAAATTATTCAGAGAGGACAATTAAAGATTAGGTTGCACTATCATATGGGGACACTGTGTATTGTACTTATTCTGTGATTTTTGGGTTTTAAAACAGAGGGTCTAACTTAACTTATTTTTTATCATTAAGATAAAATATGACAATAACTCTAAATCTGAGCTCAGGTTAAAGATGCCATTGTTTGTCCTTTCTATCTGTTTAAAGGACTAAAACTTCTAATAAACAAACATACCTTTTCACAGTCACCATTCTTAACTGTTTTTTCAGGTTTCTTTTGTTTTATTGGACTTTTAACTTCTAAAATCTATAATAAAAAAAAGTTTTGAGATTTAAATAATTAAAATTTCATAATATATTTAGAAATAACATTACTTGTATAATTTAAGAAGCAAATGTTATGATATATATCATAATCATATAATTTAAGAAGCAAATGTTTTGATATATATCATAATCATACTTTCACAAAATTTAAACTCTGATTCTTTTTCGTACATTAGAATTTTGACATGTTCTTAGGCTGTTAGGCACTCTTAAGTGCTGGATATTTTATACTTATAAAGCATTTTAAATATATGTAACTTGGAATCATAATATTAACTCATTCATATAGTGATGAAGCTTAACTGTATTTATAAATAAAACAATTCATGCCTTTCTGTAAAGTTATCATCTGAATTCTCCATTGACATGAAAATGGTGAATGGATAAAAATAACCTGCCATTAAATTCTGGATAAAAACATTTTAGTGGGTGGTACTTTACATTTAGTAGAGCAATACTAAAAATGTAACATTAAAGGTGATTTAACTTAAGTTTGACTACATTCAATTTAGTCCCATACATTTTAAACAATTTTAAACATCAAAATTTACTTGCATAGAAATATTTCAAAATTAAGACAGCTTATCAGTATGCAGGATAAGAACTATAAGTTCACTTATTTATATCAAAAACAATCGACTACTGTAAAAATTTACACTCCTCAGTAAACTCGAAACAGTGCAGCAAGAATTAGAACTACAACTGCATTACTCGATTTCTACACTTGTTTCTAGTTCAATGCCAGTTTAACATCCTCCAAATTTTTGGTAAATTAACTGGTGGTACATGTGTTCTCCAAATATCTTATTGAATCTCAAGCCATAGATATTTTCCTGGCATAAGATCTGGATGGAAGGGGCACTGTGAAAAAACAAATTTATTGATATGCTTCTGGAACCTTTAATTGATTTTCTTAGCCTTGTCCTAACAAAGTTAATGCAAAGATGAGAATACTGCTGCCATGAAAGTGTGCACCTGGATGACAGCAATGTGTAGTTATCGAGTTGCATTCATATATTATGGGTTTCATGAAAAAATAGTTGTCCATTTCCACATGCCACTTACTACACCACTGTTGTATTTAGCTGTTGATTGACTGACTGTTCCCAACTGAACCAGTCCCTTATCTGTTTCTGATGACAGGATCTTTTGCCTAGATATTTTTCTCTGGGTTGTGAAGCAACTTCATCATTTAGTATGTGTACATCCCTGCAGGTTTGATGTTTCTCATAAATTCATATTGATACCCACTACTGCTGAAAGCCACCCAAGTCATTATTGTTGTCAACTGGCACACAACAACTCTATTAAAAGGCATTATTTGTATTCATAATGTTAATACTGATCAATCATTCAATTATCTGGGAAGGGCAGGGCCCCCCCAAAAATGTCTACTCAGAATACGAGACATAAGAACACATTTTTATGTTTTTTTTTAATTTATTTCATGTGTGCTCTGTGCCTACAACAATCTGAGTAAATGTAGGATGACATGAAATGTGAGGCAAGAAATGTTGAACACATAACTAAAACAGAAACATTTTTCATGTAATAGTAATAATTGACAAAATGTTGATATAAAGTGTATAATGTGTGAAGACTAAAGTCCAAATACCAGATAAACACTTTCACAAAAGGTATAACAAAACAAGTGCACCTTTATTCAAGAATATAACTGAATAAAAATAATTTATTTTTTCAATTTACATGTTGCTGTAAGTGTGTAAAAATCAAAGCCTAAATTGTTATACCTTTAGTGAAAATGTTTGTTTGATATTTGGACTCCAGTCTTCACATATTACACACTTCAAGTCAACATTTTGTCATTATTACTATAACATGAAAAAAGTTTCTGTTTTAGTTATGTGTTTTATATTTCTTGCCTCATATTTCTTGTCATCCTACATTTACCCAGATCGTTGTAGGACTGGAACACACATGAAATAAAATAATTCCAAATAACGATATATTATTTACCCTATACAATTCCAGAAACCTCACACCCAGATAAACAGACGAGCTGAGAGAACTTTGCGACTGACTTCAGCTGAGTCGGTGGGGGATGGGATAGAAGGCTGCCTGCTGCCAGTGCTGCAAAACAGGCACTGATCAAGAGGTGGGAAGGAATTTAAGGTGGCCCACCATTACAACTTTTTTCGTAGGCTTCTGGGATTCTAGTGTTAAAGGAAGGAGGGACCAACACTACGTTCCACGTAGTAACCTACTTTTACTTTGCTATTGCAATAGCCTGCACAAGATTTTTGGTTGAAAATCTTACTTTTAATATTTTAAACAAGATGTGTAAACTGCATAAAGCCTGCATTTAAATTGTAATGAATTTTAAAATTCATATTTCAGATTGCTATTATGGCTTCAGCCTCATGATTTTCTTAAAGAAGCATGTGGAACATTAAAACTATAACTATGGCAATGATCACACAAAAGCATGGCATAGAAATCACATTCAGTCCAGACCACAAGTTGCAGTTTGGTTTATGGTCTGGACTTTTAACTATGGTTTAAATATGCATAGGGCCCCCATTGGTTCTCTATATTGAAATAATATCCCTGACCTAAACCACACACACAAACACTCAAACAAAATCTCACATTAAGAACTAGCGTGTGGTCCAGAATACACACAAGGACCCAAACCTAGACTATTAAGGTAGTTTTGTCTTTAAATGGTGGGGACACTATGGATTTACTTCAATGGGTCAAGACATAACATACACATTCATTCTACAAACCCCCATTAACCAATTAATTCCATGAAGTTATTCCTGATTTCTTTGTATAATTAGTTGTATGCTGTTTAATAAACTAAGGAAGCAAGGACACAGTTCTCATAAAAATCTCAAACAACAGTACGGTTGCACAATACAACACAATGTACACCTCTATCCTAGCACTTTCTTTGTCTGTGGTCTAGACCAGGAGAGTTATGAAACAAATTGCGAGAGATATACAGAGAAAAATAAATAAGGAGTCTCTTTCAGCTTCTCTCCTTTTAACTAGAAAAAGCAGAATAAAAAAATGTAGTCATAGTATTTTCTTTAAAAATGTGCTGAGTCTGTACTGCTGCGTTAACCCAATTAAAGCCAGTAAAGCCAACATGGAAAAGATATTTTAGAAAGGTCCAGATCTTAAAAATGTGCACAGACCACATGGAACATGACCTGTAGCCGAGACCATAAAATTCTAACTCTTTTTGTCTTCTGTCATGCTGCTGTGTTTATTGATATTGTACTGTTACATGAGGTAAACAGGGCCCTATCAAAAAGATAAGAGCTAAATGAAAGTAAAATTTCAGGGTTTTTAAATCAACAAATTCAACATCACTTTGGGATGACTGGAAGACCTAACTTTTCGCAATCCAATTAGTAAGAGGTTCAGAATCTCCAGGGTAGCAAGTAATCCATAGTTTCTGTTAGAGTACATTTACAAAATGTTTACAAAATTGGCTCTCAGGAAAGTAGAGAAAGAGTAGCATCTTATATTTTCTACTTTCATTAATCCACAGGTTTGACAGGGTATTCCTTGGAGTCAGTATTACTACATTATTTCATCTGTTCTTTTTAGATGTCTTCATGAAAATCCTTATGCGTTTGTATATCTGTGACAACTTCTGTCTAAAATAAGAAATACTGCACAGATTTAACAGCATGGACATAAGACTAACTATATACTGTATGTTGATACATACTCTATCCTCTCCTTATAAAACCTCTGATTATTTAATAATTTAAGGTATCAGAAAGGTATCAGGAATCAAATAGAATGTAAAAGAAGCAAAACTGGCTTTTTTTGAGGATGTTTTTGATAACACATAAAAATTTTAATTACAGCCCCTTTATTGATTTAATTCATCCAGACCCATTTACAGGTTATGACACAAGTTGTGTGAAACACTGACATGTGACGGAATTTACTAATAGTCTTCAATCATTAGGCAAATATCAAAAAACATTTTGTGAATAAGCAAATCAAGATAAAGTTGACTACTTATGTAAACAATGGTATAGTGGCCATGGGAAAAGAAAATAGCCAACCCTGTGTCACACACGTGTGAGTAGGAGGACATTATATGGACCAAGCGAAGGTAATTCCATGTGAGGCCATTGGGTGGCGGGGTGCACTAAACCTTCTCCTGTTGTCTCTACAGAACAGCCACGGGAAAACCTGTCTGACTCAACATTGAAGATGTCACTTCTGGTTCCAGTGCCTAGACTAACGTCAGAAGGTGGTCACTGCTGCCTCCCCTACGTCATTTCCGGTTTAATCACTTAAAACTGCCATATTTTCAAACCTTCGGCAGTTCATGTCTGGACACTAACCAAGACACTTGTATAAAAAATCAACCAGTTGCAGCCAGGGATAATATACGGGTGGCTGCCCCAAACCTTTTTAAGTGTGTTGAGTCTGATCTTTTCACACCTGATAGGTAATTTTTTTTTTTATATGTACCTGTTTTATGTGGTTTCAATATCAAATGTAATGCTAAACTGAAGTTATAATCAAATTACCCTTTTAAATTCAGGATCTGAAAATGATTTATTGCAAACTCCCCTGTAATGAAATGGTACTTAATCCAGAGTTGATTTGGGTTTTGTGTCCAAAGGTTTCTATAACTGCATCCACTTTTCTTACAAAGGTAAATTCACACTTCCTCTTTGGGAGGTTGGGAACCCTGGGATAACCACTTTAGAAGTGGATGAAGATTTTAGATGTCTCACAGCTCACTGCACTTCTTTTTAGGCAGAACCAAAAGACCATTGTATGATATATGATCAGGAAGGTTGCCAAGCACACCAAAAATTCAGCCTTACCTCTGAAGGTGATAGGGGAACCTGCCCTTTCTGAACATATGACTCTAGAAAGGGTTGAAACAGTCACAGAGGCACTGAGAAACACCAAGACTGATTTAGGCTAAAGAAATCGTTATTCAATAGTTATTTTCTGAGTAAAATATAGTAAGAGCTCCCCACTCCACAAACTCCACAAATGCAGCAACACAACTCTGTTGGCAACTCACTATTATACGAGATACATTATAAGCCTAAAAAGAAGTCCACTCGGATACCTGTAATCTTTGAAAGAATTTTAGGTGTTGTAAAATACAGACATGAAAGATTTCCAGCCATGCCTGTAATAGAAAAGAACCGCTGTGGCACTTCTTTTTGTGTGTGAAATGATCTTTTTTCATAGATTTTACATACCCCATTTTTTTCCCTCGAGTATTTTGGGAGTCTACTCTGAAGTAAAGGCATATTGGTTCCAAATGGATCAGTTGGATTAAAATATACAGATTCCCCATATGATAAATTATTACATTTTGTTGATATCTGAGACTAAACGTATATTGGGACTCCACTGTTTCTTTCCCACTGACCCATCAGTGTCAGGCAAGCAGTACCAGTTATTATTTGGGTCTCTGTCATCCTTAATATTAAAGATGGAACTAAACTGCACAGCTAGAAATTTAAGAACTAACCAACAAATCAATTTGCACTTTGTGAGATGAACAGTTAAAGGAAATGGGAAGTAAGATATATTCTTCAGTCAGCTGCAAGGAATATTTTTTACATCAGAGAATAAGAGACTGAAGGATACATAGAAGGCAGATTTTCTGTAAAAGTAAATCACATAGCCGGACCATAGTTTGAAAATCGACATAAACATGCCCCTTTTATAAATCTGTCAGATAACCAAGGCCCTGGATTTCAAATAATACAAGGATATGTCAAAGATGGCCAAGAAATAATATTGTACATTTAATTACATACATTTTTATATTTGTTAATGTTTTAAGCATACCTGGTTATTGCTTGTTTTGAGTAAAGCTGGTGTTTCACTATGAGGCGGTGGTGAAGAAGAAGCACTGTTGTCACTATCACTGCCGTCACTCAAGCTAACCCTGTTAACAAAACAACTTCAGTAACTAATCTTGCACCATTTCAACATATCTGAAACATTTTTCTTGTTACAAGCCTTTTATAAAAAGCTGACTTTGTAACTAGACAGAAAACTACAAAGCCTTGTTAAAAGTATATAGATTTATGAATAAAATGAGAAGCAATAAAATAATGCAGTAGGTAGTGTTACTGCTACATCACTTTTTTGAGTAACATGTCATCTCCTTGTTCATCAGTTTCCTGGTTGGACCCTGCAAGATTTTGGACAATAGGGGTAAGTAATTAGGATGAAATGGATCAAATTGTGTGTAAAATGGACTAGTAATGTAACTGTGGTGGGTTTCTGCTCTGATTCAATTTCTGAAATGGTAGGCTGAGATACTATGAGACATTGATTTGGACAAAGCAAATAAGGAGGTGCATGAATACATGAATGCATTTAACTTAAAAACTGAAACAACAATAATGGTATAATAAATGCAAAATATAAAAAGGTTACACATACACAGAGTATAGAATTATTTCATAAACGAAAATGTCAGATATACGCACTATATAGTTTTATTATATGAATGGATAAAAAATATTCATACACATTAAATCAAAAGCTGGAAAAAGTTATAAATAGGTAGAAGAAGCAAATTCAGCAATTATATTGAAAGAATATTTACAGAAATTTTCTACACACATTGCATAAGCTTGGTAGAGGTATTTGTCTGTTGTTTGAGAGTAAGAGTGGTGTGAAATATGTTCACCATCTACCATAAGATGAAATACAAATTAGAACTTAGAGGACCGTATTCTTAGTATCCTTAATTCCTCTAGTCCATTTCTTGGATTAAACTTTATACAGAAAATACTGAAATGACCCCAAATTAAGCAATCAATTGGAAACAAAACATTATAAAAGAAAACAATTCAATAAGATTAGTAAAAGTAAACATTTCCTTTGTAAACAAATAAAAAAACACTCAGGATTCAAACCCTGATTATTTGCAGTTATGCAAATTGACCAATATAAAATGGTTTATATCGTAATACAGCCTGCAAAAGCAAAATGTTAAGCATAGGCCCAGCATGCTTACTTTAGAATTATTTTAACAATTTCCTACTAAATTCTAAAAATGTTTTCAACAGATTATCATAAAAAAGCATTTGATTTTTCCAGTTTGATTGAATAAGACTGCGATATAGAATGTGGGTTGGTAATCCTTCAGGTGATCCAAATAAATATTGTGGTATAGAACAGTGGTCCTCAATTTCTGGTATGTGAGGTGTTATAGTGATCCGTGAGAGAAAGCAAAACCAAAAGAAAAACGAGTGATAAGTGCAAAGGAACATGGGGAGAGAGAGGCTCACTGGGAAAGATGCTGCTTCTGGAACCAGGCAGTGAATGAGCCTTTATTAGGCAGGTCTCCTAAGCAATGAATGATGGGGCAGATATATCTGTACTTTAAAAGCTACATGTTATTCAGGCATTTACCACACATTATTGTTGTGAAGAAGGGGACTGTCCAGAAATGTGTTTATTTAACAATATAAAAAATGTTTAGGACACTGTGAGTAACTGACATTTGATTAATGTTGATAAAAGTAATTTGGGATTTTTTTTCATGGATGTTTTGATATTGTTTGCTGGTATACAAATTTGTTCAGATTTTGGTTCTGGAATTTGTGTCATCTTTCTCCATTGAAAAGGTGTGGTTAAACATTTTTCCCAGGCATTGCTACAAACAATACAAGGTAAAAAAAAGACAAAAAGTTATTTTCCTCTTTTTTGTAAATTGAAGTCAAATGTAACTTCTAAGTTATTTTACCACTTTTTTAAATCTGAATCATATTTAAAAGCAGGGTTTGATTTTCAGTGTTGTACTGCAGAAATCACTCCTATTACTTAAAAATTACACATAGTTTAAACTCAATCAAGTGAGAAAATCCCACTGCACTTTCAAGGTAAAAAAGGTTTCATCATTAACACTTTTTTTTTTATCTGTTAATGGAATTGGTCCAGAAACACTAAAATATCTGATTCCTGCTTACTTTGAGAGTACTATGATGTAACCAATCAGCTGTCAATTGCAGGTGCTTTAACTTGCAGTGCCTGTTTTTGAATGAGGGAGTTGAAATAATGGCAAGAAAAATCACCTTTTCATACAGAAATCTGCAGTACAAAGACCCCAAAAATGGTGGTTTCAAATTCATCCTGACTGTGTTGTACATTGCTGTGTATCCATCCATCCATCCACCAAAACTTTGCCTAGCAACTTATAAAGTTCTGCATCTTTGGGAGCTGGTGTATATCCTCGCTGCTCTAGGCATGAGGCAGAAATCAATGGAGGGGGAACCATCCCTGCATGTATCACTCTTAACCTGAATGTTATAAATGAGCTAATTTCTCCTCCATACACTGACACAATCTCACAATGGCAAACGCTGCCAACCTGATTTACAAAGTGCGCTGTCAGAAAAGTAAATCTCAAGAGTCAGTGTTAATAAAAATATCCTGAATTCTCTTGGTATTTACTATTTCATGAGGCAATGACATAATGTTTGACATTTTTAGTACTGGATTTAGCTTCCTTAGCATTACGTTTACCCCTGGAAAAAGGAGCTAAAAACGTAAATTTTTTCAACAAGAAATGTTACTATGTGTAACAGTAAAACATATAAACTCAAAAACATCAACATAAGTACAGTTGAAAAGGTATGTTTAGTGTCTACAGCATATTTAGTACATGTTCTTCATGTGACATGTTTTGAAACAGTCACCAACACATAGCCCAATGTTGCAATTGGGACTGTTTTTTTCTGTGAATTATGCATGAAAGAGTAAAATGTTAGTGTTTGATCTGCATGATGGATGCAGCCCATTGTGTGGGCTGCCTTGGTGGAAGGATTAATGACTGACACAAAAATTGCTAGCTGCTGCATTATGAACAGTGTTTAGGGGGCCTTTCTTGCCCTTCCATATGATTGCAGTTATTTATCCTTTTTTCCACGCATCTATTTGCACCACTTTGAACCTTCACAAAATCAAATTCGCTAGGCACACCACAGTAGTTTTGTTGTACAGTGCTGTATGCATCAGTTTCACTATCCATGTCAACGTCTGATGACCAATTCACATTGTCATCATTATCATCTGATTTAACTAATAGTTCAGTTTTAGTTTGTTCTAACACTGGTTTTATAGTTTTTTCATTTACCACCTCGCTGATGACTACTGTGGAGTTACCATATAGATGCAGAATGCTTAGAAAAATTCATGATTTTTTTGCAGAATGATGTTATTTCATCCACAAGATGGCAGCAGAATACTGTCTCAAGCATTACTTGGGTGTAACGTTCTATATCTTTTCAAAACAGCTTAACCTGAGAAAGATTCAGGGTTAACCGTTTTTACATAAAATTTTGAACCAGAGTGTTCTCAGGGTTAATGGCAAGGTACTTAGGCAGTATTTATTTTCAGTTAATGGCCAGAAATTATAAGTGAATAAATTTAGTATGTGCACATGGTAAGATAAATCAGGTGGTCCATGATGATATCACTCTTTATAAACCCTACACTGAAATCCTTCAAAGTCAATAAAATTCCACCCACCCCCAGTTGTTGCAACCCTGGATGGAAATCCCCCTCTCTATCACACATGAAATTCAATCTCTGAACTTTACATTTTGGTAAATTTATGGAAATGTTAACGCTTTCTCAGTTTTATTCCATATCAAACAGCACTAATGTTTATACATTTAAAACTTAATAAAAAAAACACATACAAATTAAGTGAGGCATATAGACATAAAGGCTATCCATATCTTGTTAAAACACCCAAATGAGATGTACTGAAGGCAGACAAAGAAATAACACCTTTAGTTCTATAAAACCACAGAATTCAGGACTTAAGAATTTAATATCAAAAACAAAATGTGGTCCTCTAAGTCATTTTAATTTCTGGGTGCAGAATATCAAGAAAAAAGTCTGAGGCTGAGGTATAGGCTTCTGATGTGACTTTAGCACCAACGGTAAACGAGATTTACAAACAATTTTGCTCAAAATGGGACACTCCCAAAACAAATGACCTAGCAAGTCATATTTTATGAATGGCTGAATTCTAGTTTTCCTTTTCTGAGATTTTAATTAAAAAGATACATTTCTCATCATTCCATGATTTCAGTAAGGGTTATATTCCTTGGGAGATTTTTTTTTTAACATACTCTTAAAGATGCTGTTTTAATCTTAAACCACACCAGTCAGTATCACCTGTGGAATGGAAACTAGTGAAAGTTGTAGGTTGCTTTTAACAATGTTTCTAATTTGTGCATACAAAAATGTGTTGTAGGAAGCTTTAATTAGGAGATTAATTGTTTGAAGGATGCAATATATTGTCACTACATGTCACAATCCTGAGCATCATACATTGCCTGAATGCTGCATTGGTTAAAGATGGCTGAAATGAGTGATTACCATGTACAGGAGCAATACGAAAGAACTTATTTTCCTTAAAATCCATTCTACATTGGTTCAATGTCTTTAATAAATGATGAACCACAAGCTTGCTAATAAATTGACGATGGATAGTGTTCATTTGAGCAAAGAGCAGAGAATACAGAATATAGAATAGGATATATTTAACATTGAAAACAAGCAGGAATAAATGTGTGAGCCTATTATGTTTTACTTTACAAATATTGTCAGCCCAGTAACTGAACTGAAAATTAGGTAGCATCATGCCACCTTCTGATTTAGATATCTGCAGAGTCTAAATTATGTTAGAATTGAGTTTAAATTCTTAAAGAAGGATTTGTTGATGCAGGGATGAGGATATTCATTCTGACAGTATTAATTATCCTGTTTTAAGTAGAAGGTAGAGAATATCTTGTTGGAAGTACAACTAAAATTGTGTCTACAGAGATCTCTGTTTCCTTGTAATAATTATATCTTGATATTTAAACTGTTCTGATACGATCATCAAAACATTATCCTGCCTCGTCTAAAATCCCTAAAAATTATTTGGAAAAAAGCATACTTTTATTCAAATTAATTTTGAACCCAGAGAATATGTGAAATTCTCCAAGCAAGTTTAATACTACTGGTATCAGACTGTGTGCCTGAGATGTAAAGTACAATATCAATGGTGTAAAGAGATATTTAAAAATCAATATGCTCAAGACATGGCCAACTGATAGAAGACCCAGACACAGATCCAAGTCAATATCACAAGTGGCCATAGAATTCTTTATGGGGTGGAGGGGGGATTAAAAAATTTACTGCAGACTTTAACACAAATAACACAACTCATCTAAACAAATTATCTAGAAGAAAAACATATATTACATTTATAAACTTAACTTACAATTACAATTACTTACATTAATTACTTACAATTATGTACAGTATGCTGACTTCCAAGGTAATCAAATATATCTTTAATTAGGTAAATATATAAACCAGAAAAAAAGGTAGCTACATCATATAATGCTTAATAATGGAAAACACCAAAATTAACAATATAGAAAAGTACCATCATATCACTTTCAAGAATGTTAAATAAATCAATAATAATTCATGAAATATTTTTGAACAACTGACCTATAAATCTCCTTATTAAACAGTACTTTCAGGAAAATATCACAGTCCCACAATTAATTACAGATTTATTCCACACAACAAATTTTACAAAAACAAAAGTTCTGTATAGATACTGAAACAGAAATCAATCCCTATACAAAGTAATATCCAATAAAAGCAGTACACTAAAAATGTAACTATTTTTAGTGGGTAAGGACAGAACAATACTAGCTCAGAAAGCTAAACAAAATTAAATTTCACTAAATCACTGACCTTCGGTTTCTATGCATTATCTGTGTATGTACTGGTCTCTCAATATCAGAATTATTGTCATCCTCATCTTCTGATACTTCTTCATTGTCATCTGAATGAAGATCTTGCATTATTGATCCCAAAGGATCTAAAACTAAAAATGAGGACAGCTTATACAGGAAATTAAAAAAAAAACACATAAATAGGAACTGAAACAAAGCACAACACATGTTTTTTGCAAATTCTAATTGATCATTAACATAAAATGTATCCAGATAAAACAAAAAACAGCAGGTAAAAATAATCATACCAAACAACTCAGACAGAACTTTCCTCATTAATCACAGTTATATATTAAAATATGTACCAAGAAATATTTTAATTGAATTACCAATTAGACCTCAAATGTACTGTACAAATAACCAATATTTTAAGAAACAGTGAATATCAAGTTTTGATCCAGGAACTTCCAGACAGTTTGTTATATTGAAATCTGCTCACATTCAGAAACCTTCCAGAGGAAAAATTACATTCCAAACACAATAAATGCAGAATGTTAACAAGAAATGCTCTAGATATACAGTAAATTAGATCCAAAGTCCTTGTGTACAATACTTGGCTCTTTTTCGGGTGATCAAATGTTAATTTGACTAATTTATATTTTGAAATAGTAATAATATTAACAGACATTACTGCTGTCACAAAATGATTTATGACAGTTTAACAGCAGCTAATCAATGAAAAACTAATCATCCAAAAATATATGAAAGATAAGACTTTTAAACATGCAAATTTTTAACACATTTAAATTTAAAATTTTAAGTAGTTTATTTCCAGTTGGGCAATTTTGGAGAGTAAATGTGCATAAAAAATAGAATATAATCATAATAATCTAAACTTTAAGGTACTGTTTAAGGGTTAGGCTTTAGGGTCACAGCCACAGGCTTAACAAATAGTCAATATTGACCAATTCAATCTACAAGCTAGCACTAAACTGTGATTATATTTGATAAAGAAAATCCTATATATTCACTAAATTTTTTTTACAAGCTCCTATAAGAAATTATCTATAATAATAAAAGGCAAAGCCCTCACTGACTGACTCACTCACTCACTCACTGACTGACTGACTCACTCATCACTAATTCTCCAACTTCCCGTGTAGGTGGAAGGCTGAAATTTGGCAGGCTCATTCCTTACAGCTTACTTACAAAAGTTAGGCAGTTTTCATTTCAAAATTATACGCGTAATGGTCATAACTGGAACCTCTTTTTGTCCATATACTGTAATGGTAGGCAGCAAGATGGCCGTAGGAGACTGAGTTGCGTGTCGCGTCATCACGCCTCCCACGTAATCACGTGAACTGACTGTGAACTCAGTACGTAGAAAAGAAGGAGGAGCCCCGAAGAGCGCAGAAGAAAACATTCATTACACAATTGACAAGGCAGTGAAACAATAAGAAGCGAATGAGTGACGCATACAAGCATCTTCATAAGACACGAGGTATAAAAAAGCACGGTGTAAACCGTAAGTCTAAATTAACTTAATAGAAACGCTCCCGCTGCCGTTTGCAATACCATATTCGCGAGATACAAGTTTAATGAGAAGACACGAGGTATAAAAAAGCACGGTGTAAACCGTAACCTTAACTTTATAGAAACGCTCCCGCTGCCGTTTGCAATGCCATATTCGCGACATACAAGTTTAATGAGAAGACACGAGGTATAAACGAGAGTTTGCATCACTTTGTAACAGAGTTAAAATTGCTGTAGCGAGAAACTTTTAACTGCCGGGTCTTAGCTAACATTAAATAAACCCGTGGACATCGCAACATCACACATGAGAGTGGCTCACGTGAAGTGACTGAACGCAGCAGGAGTGATCACTTACATGAATGAAACCTGTTCAAAAAACACATTACACAATTGATAAGGTAGGAAAAGAATATGAAACAAGGCACGGTATAAACCGTAACTTTAAATTTATAGAAACGCTGCCGTTTGCAATACCATATTCGCCCCT